>NC_050463.1:6341448-6342963 GCF_903995425.1 Onychomys torridus
AACAAACAAACAAACAAAAAAAACCAAAAAACAAATCCAAACATCATCACCAAGGCAACTTACAGAAGAATTGATTTGGGCTTATGATTCAGAGGGTAAGAGTCCACACCACCAAGGTGGGAGTCATGCTCTAGGAAAAGCTGGGGAGAATAAGCTCAAGCACTGTGAGCCACCTCTGGTGACACACTTCTTTAGCAGGGCCACGCCTCCTAAACTTTGCCAGACAGTGCCAGCAATTAGGGAGCACCTGTTCAAATGCCACAGACTATGAGGGGCATTTTTTAATTCAAACCATCATGGGGAGGAAGGGTTATCCAGGCTCAGAGTCTCAGGGTACAGACTAATACAGCAGGGAAGGCATGGTGTCACATCACATCTACATTCTGGAACCAGAGACACGAATGCTGGTGTTTTCATTCAGCCCGGGCCGCCAACCCATGGGATGGTGCGGCTCAACAGTGAAGATGTGTCTCTCTGTCTCAAAACAACCCAATCTAGACAAACCCCCACAAGCAGACACAGAGGTTAAATAATCTCTCATAGGTGTGTTTGGAGGCTTGGCTCCTACCTGACCCCATATCCAGTCAAGTTGATGACACTAAACATTACAGGAAGTTACTGAAAATCTCCATGACTCAGTTCCCTATTCATTTCTCTTTGTCTCAGCTGCAAGGGGACTTCCTGAGCTAGACCAGTGTTCTACCTCTGAGAGACGTCCCCAGCCCTCACTGGGGATTCTAGGCGGGGCTCCGCCCTGACCACGCCCCCAGCCCTCACTGGGATCCTGGGGGGCTCCACCCTGACCACGCCCCCAGCCCTCACTGGGATCCTGGGCGGGGCTCCACCTGACCACGCCCCCAGCCCTCACTGGGGATCTGGGCGGGGCTCCACCCTGACCACGCCCCCAGCCCTCACTGGGGATTCTGGCGGGGCTCCACCCTGACCACGCCCCCAGCCCTCACTGGGGATCTGGGCGGGGCTCCACCCTGACCACGCCCCCAGCCCTCACTGGGATCCTGGGCGGGCTCCACCCTGACCACGCCCCCAGCCCTCACTGGGGAGTCTGGGCGGGGCTCCGCCCTGACCACGTCCCCATCCCTCACTGGGATTCTGGGCGGGGCTCCACCCTGACCACGCCCCCAGCCCCTCACTGGGGATTCTAGGCAGGGCTCCACCCTGACCACGCCCCCAGCCCCTCACTGAGGATTCTGGGCGGGGCTTCACCCTGACCACGCCCCCAGCCCCTCACTGGGGATTCTAGGCGGGGCTCCACCCTGACCACGCCCCCAGCCCCTCACTGGGGGAGTCTGGGCGGGGCTCCACCCTGACCACGCCCCCAGCCTCTCACTGGGATTCTAGGCGGGGCTCCTCCCTGACCACGCCCCCAGCCCTCACTGGGATTCTGGGCGGGGCTCCACCCTGACCACGCCCCCAGCCCTCATGGGGGATTCTAGGCGGGGCTCCACCCTGACCACGCCCCCAGTGCCTCACTGTGAATCTTGTCATTCAGTCACT
>NC_050463.1:6343063-6429247 GCF_903995425.1 Onychomys torridus
CAGCTGACCGTGGTACCAAGGCTGGCAGGCAAGGTCGTCTTATCCTGTGGCACCTGCATGGAGTTCTTGGTGAGAGGCATCAGGCTGAGCTCTGCACATTCGCCCTGCCTCAGTCTTTCACATCTGCAAGATGGGAGCAATAAGTCCTGCACACTGAAGGGCTGGGTCTTCTCCTTTCATCCTTATCTTAGTTTTTGAAAGTGGCAGTCCCATTCATTCATTCATTCATTCATTCATTCATTCATTCATTCTAGCTTTGCTCTAGTTGGTTTTAACTGTCAACTTTACACATCATAGAGTCACCTTGGAAGGGTGAGGGTTTGTCATGATCAGACTTATGTGTCGGAGATTGTCCTCATTGTTAATTGTGTGGAAGGGCGCAGCCCCCTGGGGTGGCACACTTCATCCCTGGGAAGGTGGCGCTGGGCTCCATGAGGATGCTAGCTAGCATGGGTCTGTGTGCGAGCCAGCAAACGTGTTCCTCCATCTTTTTGCCACAAGCTCCTGCTTGTTTCTTGCCCTGACTCCCCTCAGGGATGGACTGTGACCTGGCAGCCGCTGTAAAGCCCTGGCTGCTCCTAAGCCACTTTTGGTCAGTGTCTTATCCCAGCAACAGAGAACAACAGGAATAAAGCCAGAACAAGCACACACTCAGCACACAGAACAGTGAATTTCACCATGACATCTTCATGCCTTTATAATACATTCCCCCATACTCACCCCATCTCCTCTCTATTGTTCAAATAATTATGCACATTTGGTGGGTGCACATGTGTGTGTGTGTGGTGTGTGCACGTGTGTGTGTGTGTACAGGTGTTTGCACCCTCAGGCGTGTGCTGAGGCCAGAGGATGTTGGGTGGCTATTGTTCTTTCCCATATTCCTTGATGGGGGGTTCCTAGTGAACTGGAAGATTGCCATTTTGGCTAGGCTCCCAAGCTCCCCAGTCCTGCCTGTCTCTGCCGTCCACAGCTGGACTTACTGCAATGTGTGGCCACAGTCAGCATTTTCCTTGGGGCAGGGGACACTTGTGCAAGCACTCTTTCCCGAGGAAGCTGACCTCCAGCTCCCCATTACCCTCTTCTGTCTGCAACCCCATGGTGTTGGTTCTGCTTCACTTCTAAATAGTTTGCCTTTTACTTTCATGTCATATATGTGTCTGTGTGTACATATAACTACTTGATTATATGTATTTTACATGTGAGAGAAAACAGTATTTGTTTTTCTGGGTCTGGTTTATTTTAATGAAGAGGACAATTTCCAGTTCCATCTATTTTCCTGCATATTTTTTCTTTATAGCTGTATAACACACACACACACACACACACACACACACACACACACACCCTTTATTCCTCTCCAATTTTTTTCCTTTGGATATCATATAGCCCAGCTGGCCCTAAACTCTTGCCTCCACTTCTTGATTGCTGAGTCACATATCTTTCCCATCCATGTGTTGATGGACATCTAGTCTGATTCTATACTGGGTTTTTGTGTAGAGTCCACATTGTATCATAGCTCAAATGCCATTATAAATGAACACATCCATCCATCCATCCATCCATCCATCCATCCATCCACACATACATACATACATACACATATAATATGAGCACAATATTAAATTAGAAAAGTAATTCACAGCCATATTTGCATGCATGTACACACTGTGCAGCCCTGGCTGGCCTGGAACTGGCTATGCATTCGACTAGCCTGGAAATTACAGAATCTGCCTGCTTCTGCCTCCTGAGTGTTGGGATTAAAGGTGTGTGCCAGTATGCACAGCTAATGTGTGGTGTGGTGTGTGTGTGTGTGGTGTGTGTGTGTGGGCTGGGGTTTTAACCTGTCCTAGGTGCCCAGCAGGTACAGACACTGAGCTACCTCCCAGCCTTAAATATCTCAGGATTAATAGTGTAGGCCTCATTTCACACTGGGGGTTGACCCAGGGTTCTGCTCAAGAGAAGCATGAATTCTATTACTTAGCTACAGCTTCCAGCTCAGATGAGGAAATTTCTGTATATAAATGAGTACACTTATTTATACGTTAGATATATATTACATAGAACAAAATGATCTACATTTGCTCGAGTCTGCTATTCTGTTGTCGTAAGGAAACACTGATCACAAGCAGCTCAGGGAGGAGAGGATTGACTTGGGTTACACTTCTGGGTCACACTCCATCCCCGAGGGAAGTCAAGGCAGGAATGCAGCAGAGGGTGGGAGAGAGGGCCAGCAGTCAAGAGTGCAGAGTCATTTTTACAGAGCGACCTGATACAGATCCCAGCATCCACATTGCAACCCCACAACAGCTTGTAACCTCAGCTCAGGGGATTCCACAACTTCTTCAGACATCCACACACATCCACATCCCCACCCCTAGGTGGCACACATTCAGACACACAGACACTTACATACAGACAACAGACACACAGACACAGACACAGAGGACACACACATCCACACCCCCCATGTGGCACACATTCAGACACACAGACACACACATACAGACACACACCAACTTTCTCTTTCTCTCATACGCATACTATATATATATTAACTGAAGCAGAAACCACATAGGAACACTGGTTACTGGTTGCTCACTGACTTCTTATATAGCCAGGTCCACTTGTGTAGGGGTGGCACCACCCACTGTGGGCTGACACACACACATAAGGAAAACAATGTATATATAGAAATAACAAATACATACATAAATGGCCATAGTAGCTTGTTTACTTCAGTTACCATTATTTAATTTGGGTACAGCTGCATATGTCTATAAACTCAGCACTTTGGAGGCTGATATAGGAGGGTCATGAGTCAAGGCTAGCTTGGGCTACAGAGTGAGATCTAATCTGAAAAAAAATTCCAAACAGTAAAATTAAAATCAAATAATAAAGTTAGAGTCATCTCACACTGACAACTGAACATATGTGGGCTTCCTGGCCAAGGTGCAGTATGTCACATATATATCACTCTCCAACAGGACACAATGTTTGTTTGTTTTGATGGTCACATGTAGCCCAGGCTGGCCTGGAACTCACTATATATATAGCCCAGGATGACTTTGAACTCCTGATCCTTTTGTCTTCAGCTGCCCAGTGTTGGGGTGATAGGCCTGAACCCCTAGGCTGGGTTTATTTGGTGCTGTGCTGTGGATGGAACCTAGGGTTTCATGTAAGCTAATTGAGCTCTCTACTACTGACCAGCAGCCCCACCCTCCTGCCCAGTTCCCGCATTCACCGTGGTTTAACAGTCAGTCTTGGAGACTGATCTGCAAATGGCGATTTTACATTTTGAGTTTCTCCTTGTATTTGGAAACTCAGCTTTTTTGTTAGTTTTAGAGCCGAGATTTTAGATCTCAGACATTATTCCACAGGTCCCAGCTTGTGTATCAAATATCGGTTAGAAAAATAACCTTGGGTGAGAAGGAGGGCTGGCTACTTTTCTGTCTATCTATCTATCTATCTATCTATCTATCTGTCTGTCTGTCTGTCTGTCTATCCATCCATGCATCCATCCATGCATTCCATCCATCCATCCATCCATCCATCCAATGAGTTGAACGATTGAATCTTTGTATCTGTGTGTCTGTTCTGTCTACCTGTCTCCAGAATCTGGTAGTCTAGAAGTGGCTGAGGGCTGTGGAGAGGGATGCACAAGATTCCTGCCTCCTGAGTCACTGCTTCCTGGAAGGAGGGCGGGGCGTCCTCAACTTCAGCGCCAGCTGAACCTGGGGCTCCCCGGGGCGGGGAGGAGCTGCCACAGGCACTGCGCACCTGAAATCAGGTGTGCTCTGGAACGTGCACACTTCCTGTTTGTCTCCTGGTGGGGCCCGCGGCTATGGTTGTGAACTTCAGGACTCACAAATTCCGGTTTCTCCAGCAACCTTCGGCGGGAATGAGGGGCGAGCAGGACCAAGCTCTGGTTCAAGTTTGGGAGCTCAAGGAGGGGACAAGTCAGCCCCAGGTCAAGGAAGCTGTCCTCTGGGTCTTTTGGAGGATAATTCATTTGGGCAGGGGAGGGGAACCAGAGAAGGGGCCAGGAAAACTTGAGTAAGGTCTGTGGGTCTCGTGTGTCTCTGTACAGCGGCACACATGTTCAGGGGTGCAGTCGCCAGCAGACACCTCACAGACGCAGGTGGAGTTGGGGTTCTGGGGGTCTCACCTTCGACCCTGGCTGATAGAGTGATTTAAGACCTACTGGGGGGCTGGAGAGATGGCTCAGAGGTTAAAGAGCACCGACTGCTCTTCCAGAGGTCCTGAGTTCAATTACCAGCACCCACATGGAGGCTCACAACCATCTGTAATGAGAGCTGGTGCCCTCTTATGTATACATAATAAATAAGTAAATCTTAAAAAAAACAAAAACAAAAACAAAAACCGACCTACTGGGTACCAACCTGTCCTAGATAGACCCTGGACCCCCAATTACCCCATCCTCAGCTACAACCAACAACCAACAGATGAACGAAGTAGTGAAACAGAAAGATTTCTGTAAGGAAGGATAGAGGGGCAGGACTCTTTTTTAATTTAAATTTTATTGTGTGCGGGAGTGCCAAGATTCGAGGGTGGAGGTCAGTGGACACGTTCTGTCTTCATGAGAGTTCCAGGAAGGAACTCAGGCTAGGAGGCTTCAGGGATAAGCGCCTTTTATCAGCTGGGCCATCAGGGGCTGCTGTTCTTTAAGAACAAAAGGCCCTTTCCAAGAGGTAAGGACCTGGGAGTTGAGACCTAGGTTCAGGCTGAGGCAGCAAGGCAGAGCTTTGGGATGCCCGGGTGGTGTGGTGTAGTGGGGTGAGGGTGAGATGGTTAGACAGGCTGCTTTTTGACGTTTTCACAGGACCAAGATGCTGATGCAAGCGAGGGCGGACCAGAGAGAAAGGCAAGGAGACCAGGAAGGAAGACTTCACAGTAAGGGGCGCACCCATTTTAAACCAGTGACCACAAGCGACTTTAGGAAGGGTTTGGAGCCAGCCAGCCAGCCAGGGAGGGGCAGATCCGGATTTGCGATGGCGTACACGAAAGTGGAAGCCAAGAGTGTTTCCGCAGAGAGCAGGAAACACGCTGGGAGCTGCGCGAGGGCCACCCAAGGCACACCCGGGTACCCGGACACGCATGACGCGCAGCCACTCACTTGGAGACTTCTTCCGCGCCCCCCGCCCCGCTGCAGACTCTCTTAGATGGATCCTCGGGTTCTCCCTGAGGGCTGACGACCCCACCCGGATCAGTAGGGACCCCTGAATCTACCAGAGACCACGCCCTCACTCACCTGGGCCAGACTCTGGGGTATCCGAAGGGACTCAATCTAGGGGCTCAGCAGCCGAGGAGCGCGGTGTGCTCGTGTCAGCCAGGCCCAGAGCCTCGCAGGCGCTGCACCTGGCTGGAGCCCCGCCCCGGCACCTGGCCCCGCCCCTTCAGCCCCTCCCCTCCCTGCAGGCCCCGCCCCCAAAGGAACCTCCCAGGCGCTCACCCCGCCCCCTTGGAACCTGTGTTTTCGTGTAGCCGCGCCCCTGTGCCTGTGTGTGTGTGTGTGTGTGTGTGTGTGTGTGTGTGTGTGTGTGTGTGTGTGTGTGTACGCGCGCGCGCGCGCGCGTCTTATTCTCTAAAGACTCCTCGTCCTTAACAACTCAAAGTTGCCCTGCTCTTTAGACAGGCACCCCTTCTGCTCACGGCCACGCCCCACTTAGTACTTTGGTTCGAGATTCTTCTTCCCTTTCCTTGCTCCCCCCCCCCCCTTTTATAGCACTCAGCTGTGTATCTGAGAACGGCCTTGGACTCCTGATTCTCCAGTCTTCACCTCCCGAGTGCTGGGATGACAGCTGTGCATTGCCATATCTGGTTTATGCGGTGCCAGGGACTGAACCCCTGGTGCCATATCTGGTTTATGCCATATCTGGTTCAGGACTGAACCCCTGGCCTCGTGCACGCTGGAGAGCGCTCCCCACTGAGCCCCAGCCTCAACCTCTAGAATGACTTTTACCGCATGCCATGTCTTTCTAGGACCTGGCCAAGTTGAGAGTGTCTCTCCAAATCCCCAGGGATCCAGGTCAGTTCAGGGCAGCCCTGGGCTGTGACATCACACCTACTGCTTCCTCCAGGCCGGTCCTCCACCCCGGGTTTGGAGTTGAGAGACCTGTGGGAAAAGGAGACAGTCTCCATCAAAGATGGAGTCGGGCGGGAGTTTGGGACCAGAATGAGGACGGAGGGTTCTGATGATTTCTCAGGTTGGCGGTGGGCTCGATCCTGATGCCTGGAGTCGAGGTAGAGGAAATTGGGGAAATCTTCGTCAAGAGAGGCAATACTACGTTTGTTAAAAGGCCACGTTTACTCAAAGCTCACTAGGAAGTCAGGCTGTGGCAGGGGTTCAATGGGAAGAGCGCTGGCCCAGCATGCACGAACTGCGTTCCAAGGCCAGCGCGGTCTAAACGAGGTGTAGAGACGCACACCATTCACTATAGCACTCAGGAGGTGGAGGCAGGAGGATCAGTTTAGTCAGCCTTAGCTACATTGTATTCAAGGCCAGCCTGGGATATGAGATTCTTTAAAGTATTCTATATAATAGCGGCAGCACTTATTGAACACCTACTGTATACCAAGACAATTCAGCTTGCTAGCCCTGCCTCAACGGGTTAATTTTCACTCACATCCCTCTAGGAATGAGATCGGTACTATTCACGTCACCCACCCCCATTTTCCCAGTGGAGAAACTGAGGCACGGGGTGGGGCAGCCAAGCCATTAGTGCAAATATACCTCGGCTTGGGAGTGGTGGGGATGGAATTTGAATTTAGAGTCCTAGTGGGTACTCTCCAGTCTCGTTTTCACAGCCTGACCGCCCCCTCTGTCTCCGACCCTGACCGTGTGCAGAGAAAGTAAATTGTTACCCAGTTTACAGAAGAGGGAGAGGACGCGTAGGAAGTCACAGATGCCAAAAATAGGGGATGGAAACTGTCCTCGCCTGCAGAGTTGCAAAAGGGAGGGTTTCCAGGCTGTGCCCACCTCTTCCCGATCTCCCCGCTATGTAAATCAGACTCAGGCTGGTCCAGGGAAGCGGTCTAGCGCTCCCTAGTGGCCACAAGGATGAAAAGGCGGAGCTGGAGGGGAGCCCCCTTGAACCTGGTAGGCTAAATCGGAGAGAGGTTTCCTTGCCAAGGTAGTTTTAGCTCCTAATAATAGGAGCTAAATAATAAGTGTGCTCAGGAGGGCAGTAAATATTTGTTAAAAAAATGAATTAATGGATGACAGGAAAGGGCAATGGTGGCTTTAACTCGAAGGGGGAACTCAGAGCAGGGAAGGTGGGCTATATGATAATTGTCAGGTTTATTGGGTACCAGAGTTTGAAGAAAGGAAAAGGACAGGGAAGAGTGGAGAAGGGCTGTGGTTTGAAATTTGGGAATACTTCAGGGGGGAAAAACATTTGGAGGCCCAGGAGACAGCTCAGTCAAGTGTGTGCTATGCAAATGAGAGGACCTGAGTTCAAATCCCCTTAACACACTTAAAGCAGGAGGAGGTAGCCTGGGCTCATTATTCTCAGTGCTCCTAGGATGAGGTGGGAGGCAGAGACAATCCTGGAAGCTCAGGAACCAGCTGGCCAGGAGCAAGAGAAGGACCCTGCCTTGAGTGGTGTGAAGAGGGACCCGCGCTGAGCTTGTCCTGTGACCTCAGCACGTGGGCCACAGTGTGTGTGCACCAACACTCACACCCAAACATGCACCAACACATGGTATTCACAGCAAAGATTAAAAGAAAAAAAACGGGGGGGGGAGGGTGGTGAGAGAGCTCAGTGGACTAAGGTGATTGCTGCCAAGCCTGAGGATCTGAGTTCAACCCCTGGGACTAACATGGTGGATGGAGAACAGACTCCCTCCCTCATGTCCTCTGACCTCCACACATGTACTGTGCCCCACATGTGTCTTCACACACACACACACACACACACACACACTGAGCAAATAAATGTAATAAAAGGAAAAACAACTGTAAAGGCAGAGTATCTTTTCCACTGTATATATTAATATTCTTCGACAGTTTCCTACATGTTTGCACTCTCTCTTGGTCCTACCCACCCTCAATTCCCCCTTACTTCCCCTAGGCTCCCGGACTCCCGGACCCCCTTCACATTCTCCCCACTTACCTGTTCTTTTTAATCCACTTCGTCATTACTGTTGCCTGTGGGAATGTCTTGAGTTCATGAGCAGAGCCCTCATGTCACGCCCGGGAGACAGCATTTTGCAGCTCCCCTTTCCACCCCTTCTTCCTTGAGCCTTGGGGTGGTGGCCATACAGATGTCTCCCCTGTGGCTGAGCACTCACTAGTCGAAAAGCAACACGTAGGAAGCAAGGTAGTCAGTCATTAATTAACTTATGTGAGGTGGTAGACATGAGTGCAAAGGGCCTGGGGC
Source organism: Onychomys torridus (assembly GCF_903995425.1). Taxonomy (NCBI): domain Eukaryota; kingdom Metazoa; phylum Chordata; class Mammalia; order Rodentia; family Cricetidae; genus Onychomys; species Onychomys torridus. The sequence continues at coordinate 6,351,463 of NC_050463.1, forward strand.
AGGATGGAGGTCCCTGTGGCTTGAGCACAGGGAAGGACAGAATGAGGGGACCGGGAGTCTGGGAGGGGTGGGGGCAGGGTGAGCAGGGCCTCATGGAGTTTAGGGAGGACTTGGGTCTTGACCCTGTGGAGAAGGAAGTTGGAACCATAAAGGGCTATGGGTAGAGGAGGGATGGTTGGGACTTAACTCAGTGCTCAAGGGTGCCCTTTGGGGGCTGCAGCACAGACAGACTGTGAGAGACAAGGGCCTTACTCAGGGGACCTGGAGGAGCCAGAGGGGGTGACAGCTTATGAGGTAGTGACTGCTTGGTTTTGCAGGTGCCCCATCGGCTCAGTGTGGGTGGGGAAAGGCGAGGGAGGGAGGTCACACCAGTGCGTGGAAGGCGTGGGGGCGGAACTGCAGGTGCTCCCCTCTACAGCTCCTCCCCACCCCCCACCCCCAGGGCGACAGTTACAGTCACAGAAGAGGAAGTGGTGTTGTAGTTGTCCCCACTGGGGCAGGCAGTGGCAGCAGTGGTGGAGGCGCGAGGGTGCACGGGGCCTCCCCGAGGGGGAGGCAGGCAGCCACCATGGAGCTCTGGCGGCAGTGCACCCACTGGCTAATCCAGTGTCGGGTGCTGCCTCCCAGCCACCCGAGTGACCTGGGAGGGAGCCCAGGTGTGTGAGCTGGCGCAGGCACTGCGGGATGGTGTCCTCTTGTGTCAACTGCTTAACAACCTGCTTCCCCAAGCCATCAACCTGCGGGAGGTTAACCTACGGCCCCAGATGTCCCAGGTGAGCCTGCTGGGTGATGCCGGGGCAGGGCTGGGTTGGGGGAGCACCTCTCTAGGCCTGGATCTGGCTAAGGGGAGGTGCTGAGCAGATCAGGGCTCTGCGTGGGTTTACAGACTCTAGGTTGGCTTGCATCTGCCTCGGCAAACTAGGGGGAACCCCCCCCAACCCCAGGCTAACTGTTACGACCCATCTAGAGGGGCCTGAGGGGTACCGGTGTGCCTTGTGGATAGCCAAGAGGTGCATGAGGTTGGAGCCACCAGATTCAGGCATTGAAGAGAGAGGCCTTCAGCAGCTTCTCCCCCCCACCTGTGGCTCCTCCTCTTCCGCCTCTTTTGGTCCCCTCCTTCCTCCTCACATCTTCCTTCACCCCCATTTCCTGTTAGGGCTCTGGGCTGTGTGTCATGGAGGGTGGGGGGCTGCACTGTTATCCCCTGTGGCTTCCTAGCTCTGCCCATCCCATGAAGGGCCCAGTGAATGCAGGGCCCAGGCCTGGTATCCCAAGACGGTCCTTGGTGTCCCCGAGCATTTCTGCATTCTCCACCCTTCAAGGGGAGGCATGCTCAGACCTTCCCTGGTGAGCTTAGGAAATGTATTCAAATCCTTATTTGAATGTGGCTGGAGTGTTGGTGACTGGTGCCTCTGTTCTCTCTTCCCTGCTTCCCCACGGATGCTGCGCTGTGTTTGGGGGAGGGGGTCTGATAGCCCTAGAAGAGGAAGATATAGGTTCAAGTCAGAGGGGTCCATAGTTTTACCATGGAAGCTGAGGGACACGAGCTGTATTGAAGGGAATATGGCCTTGCCCTGTGGTTTGAAGGATACAACCCTGGTGTAGGGGGTACCTTCCTTTTTCCCCTCAGTCTTTGAGGCCAGCACAGCTGGTTTTTCCAAATCTCAGGAGGTTGACCCTGGAAATGATGAGCAGTGGGTTGGCTGGGGACTGGTCTCTTCCCTCATGGAGGGGTCCCATGTAGTTGAAGAAGGAAGTCACTTTGAGAACGGCATGCTGGGGTCTCTAGGTTATCCCTGGGGTTGTCAGTGGGTGAGCCACCACATGTTCCCTGAAGGGAACATAAAACACAGTACCCACTGTTCTCCATGGACCGCTCCTCTGGCTGGCTACAGGCCATCACAGATTTGCCTACATTTGCTTGAACTCCAGTAGCTTCAAGGGCTTGAGGAAGTAGCCATGGGATGTGCTGGGCCCCAGCTCTGGCGGGACTCAGGGTGCCCTACGATGTGGCAATCACAGTGTTGGGAAAACAGAGTTAAGGATGAACTTCCACTTCTGTGCATCATCGCTAAGGCTGATTTTCTGAAGGGCAAGTGTGCATGGTGTTAATCCCCAGAGGACCAGCTGTGTTCCAACACTAGTCCTAATATGTACCAGGCAATGCTGGGAACTTGGCTCTGGCCCCCAAAGAGCTCTTAAACTTAAGGAGACAGAAAAAGATATGTCCCAGGCCCATGTGCTCTGGGTGTGTGGCAGAACACTGCCTGGGAGAATCAGGACTTATGTAAGAGAGGGATATTTAGGCTGGGTTTTGAAGAGTCAGTAGGAGTTTTCCCATTGTTCTGGCTCCCTATACCCTATACCTTATATGAAGCCTCAGGCTGGGTTAGGGTCCACCTAACCCTCCCCATCTGTCTTCTCTGTGGCTTCCAGCCTCGGTTCCTTCTGCCTTCCTTGGAAATTCTGTATCTGGTGGAGTTGTGTGTGAGAACCAATGGGCTATGCACAATATGCCAGAGGGTGGTGCCTCGGGGAGATTGCCTCTGGGCCTCTGGGCCATTTTTAGCAGAAGGAAGCCAGGGACAGAGTGGTTCATGGGATGTGGAAGGCAGAAAGGAAAAGGAAAGGAGTGTGGAAACAAGAGAAATGAAAGTGTAGAATTTGTAATGAGAAGACTACTTAGTTCCTCCATTTCTTCATCACTCTCCTTTGTCCATCAAAAAGGAAAGAAATAATGTATATACCACCATCCATCCATCCACCCACCCACCCATCCCATCCATCCATCCACCATCCATCCCATCCATCCATCCATCCATCCACCCATCCATCCATCCATCCATCCATCATCCACCCATCCATCCACCCATCCATCCATCCATCCATCCATCCATCCATCCATCTACCCATCTATCCATCCATCATCCACCCCCATCCATCCATCCATCCACCCATCCATCCATCCATCCATCCATCCATCCACCCACCCATCCATCCATCCACCCACCCATCCACCCACCCACCCACCCACCCATCCACCCACCCCACCCACCCACCCACCCTCCACCCATCTGTCAAACAGTTACTGTGCAGGGCAAGCCCTGCCCTTGGCGCTGGGAACTATGGGAGCGATACACACATGCTCACATTCTTACACACCATATCCTGAAGGAGGGAAATGCATCAATGAGAAAACAAGGACAGGTTTTTTTGTCAGCGCTTCACACTTTGAAGAAAGCTATGTTTGGAAAGGGAGCTTGGTGGCACTTTTGAGCAGGGAGTCTAGAAAACCTTCCTAGAGCAGAAGCCTGGGGGCAGTGAGCCCTGTGGATGTGGGGATGGTGGCCCTGCCTGGCAGGTGGTGCTGCCTGTGCAAAGGTCCTGAGGTAGGGGCAGGCAGATATAGTGGCTGTTCTGGAATTGCTGGTGGAGGTCAGATTGGAGCATTTTAAGTCTGGCTGGTGCCCATGAGGTCTAAGACCCATAGAAAGGATGATAATGTCATGGTTAGAAACAGAGGCCCCAGACATCACAAACGTGCGCCTCCCTCCTCTGTGGGAGTGTGTAGTCCTTCCATGTGGAACTTGGAGGCCAAGGGCCTGAAGAGAAAGAGGTGAGTTTGGGGAAAGAGCCAGCAGGATGTAAGGTTCGTTAAACTCTGGGAGCAGCAGGGTTTGGGGTAAAAGACATTGCCAAACCTCTGGTCCCAGCAAACCATTCAGGTGGGTGTGAGGGTGTTGTCACTGGTAGAGCCCTTGGTAGCAAGTCTGAACTGAAAATAAAAGCTAACAGGGTGATTGGCTCAGATTTAGTGGCTTAGGTAACAGCATTTGCTGTGCAAATTGAGGGCCTGCACACACATTAAAAAGCCAGGTATGGCCCTGAGCCCTTTCCTATAACCCCAGTGCTGTGGGCTTGCTGGCTGCCAGCCTAGCTCCAGGTTCAGGTAGAGACTGACTCAATCAGGTGGATAGTGACAGTGCAGGACATCTGTCCTCTGATGCATGTACAGGTGCACATGTGCACACACAATTGAAACAGGACTGTGGAAAACACACACACACACACATACACACACACACACACTGCAGTGTGGACAGTGTGTGGTGCTATCTTTGGGGTGTCAGACAGGGTTTGGAGGTCAGCAAGCACAACAGGACCTTCCAGACAGTCAGGTGTTCGCTTAAATGATACATTTGTGTGATTGAAATGGTATAATGGTGCGTGGAAATGCAACTCCCAACGCCGTCCCTCAGCAATGGCCTCTGTCGTTTATCACGTCTCCTTGAGTGTATGTGTGCAAACAGCAATTAGGAATTCTGGTGGTTATGGCAGGAGTGTGGGTGACCCCAAAGCAGCCATACTAGAAGGTCTGTGCCCCTCATGGATGATGGCCTTGCTATGGCTGTGCAGGTGGAGCCCTTTTCCTGGTCCTTCCCAGCTATGTCCATCCGGAGATCCCAAGACCACATGCAGTCTGGGCAGAGTTGCACACAGTGGCAGGGGTCAGTGGCTGAATGCTCAGTTAAGGGTCCCATGGCCTCTCCTGGCCCTTCTCCTATGAGGGAACAGTCTGTAAGACGCCACAGCTGAGCTCATGAGGACTGTGCACTTTGGTTCAGATGACAGTCCTGTCGCACATTCCATGTACCAGGATGACAGGTTCACCACCGCACCTGGTTTATGTGGTGCTGGGGATGGACCCAGGGCCACATGCATGCTAGACCTACCCACCAAGGCCCAGAAGCAGCATGAGGTCTTAACCCCAGGTATTTGTGAGTGTGAGGGAGACATGGTTCTCCTCTGAGGGGGTTTTTGGTGGTGCTGGGAGGAGACTGGGGAGCTGTTGCTGTCCAGTGTACAAGCCAAGGATGCTCTGGGTATGCCACAGTGAATGGATCTCATCTCCCAGATTTCAATGCAGGCTCAATGGAGGAATGCAGTGTGTGGCCCTGAGGTTGGTGGTCTGGTACACCCTGAGTTCCAATTCCAGCTGCAGGATCTTGGGAAAATGTCTTAGTTACTTCCCTATTGCTGCGATAAAACATCATCACCAGGCCGGGTGGTGGTGGTGCACACCTTTAATCCCAGCACTCGGGAGGCAGAGCCAGGCGGATCTCTGAATTCGAGGCCAGCTTGGGCTACAGAGTGTGTCCCAGGAAAGGTGCAAAGCTACACAGAGAAACCATGTCTCGAAAAACAAACAAACAAACAAACAAAAAAACCAAAAAACAAATCCAAACATCATCACCAAGGCAACTTACAGAAGAATTGATTTGGGCTTATGATTCAGAGGGTAAGAGTCCACACCACCAAGGTGGGAGTCATGCTCTAGGAAAAGCTGGGGAGAATAAGCTCAAGCACTGTGAGCCACCTCTGGTGACACACTTCTTTAACAGGGCCACGCCTCCTAAACTTTGCCAGACAGTGCCAGCAATTAGGGAGCACCTGTTCAAATGCCACAGACTATGAGGGGCATTTTTTAATTCAAACCATCATGGGGAGGAAGGGTTATCCAGGCTCAGAGTCTCAGGGTACAGACTAATACAGCAGGGAAGGCATGGTGTCACATCACATCTACATTCTGGAACCAGAGACACGAATGCTGGTGTTTTCATTCAGCCCGGGCCGCCAACCCATGGGATGGTGCGGCTCAACAGTGAAGATGTGTCTCTCTGTCTCAAAACAACCCAATCTAGACAAACCCCCACAAGCAGACACAGAGGTTAAATAATCTCTCATAGGTGTGTTTGGAGGCTTGGCTCCTACCTGACCCCATATCCAGTCAAGTTGATGACACTAAACATTACAGGAAGTTACTGAAAATCTCCATGACTCAGTTCCCTATTCATTTCTCTTTGTCTCAGCTGCAAGGGGACTTCCTGAGCTAGACCAGTGTTCTACCTCTGAGAGATGCCCCCAGCCCTCACTGGGGATTCTAGGCGGGGCTCCACCCTGACCACGCCCCCAGCCCTCACTGGGATCCTGGGGGGGCTCCACCCTGACCACGCCCCCAGCCCTCACTGGGGATCCTGGGCGGGGCTCCACCCTGACCACGCCCCCAGCCCTCACTGGGGATCCTGGGCGGGGCTCCACCCTGACCACGCCCCCAGCCCTCACTGGGGATTCTAGGCGGGGCTCCACCCTGACCACGCCCCCAGCCCTCACTGGGGATCCTGGGCGGGGCTCCACCCTGACCACGCCCCCAGCCCTCACTGGGATCCTGGGCGGGGCTCCACCCTGACCACGCCCCCAGCCCTCACTGGGGGAGTCTGGGCGGGGCTCCGCCCTGACCACGTCCCCATCCCTCACTGGGATTCTGGGCGGGGCTCCACCCTGGCCACGCCCCCAGCCCCTCACTGGGGAGTCTGGGCGGGGCTCCACCCTGACCACGCCCCCAGCCCCTCACTGAGGATTCTGGGCGGGGCTCCACCCTGACCACGCCCCCAGCCCCTCACTGGGGATTCTGGGCGGGGCTCCACCCTGACCACGCCCCCAGCCCCTCACTGGGGGAGTCTGGGCGGGGCTCCACCCTGACCACGCCCCCAGCCTCTCACTGGGGATTCTAGGCGGGGCTCCTCCCTGACCACGCCCCCAGCCCTCACTGGGGGATTCTAGGCGGGGCTCTACCCTGACCACGCCCCCAGCCCCTCACTGGGGGAGTCTGGGTGGGGCTCCACCCTGAACACGCCCCCAGTGCCTCACTGTGAATCTTGTCATTCAGTCACTGTTGCTTTCCTTTCAAGGACAAATGTCAAGGTTGGGTGCTGGGGTGACAATCACAAGCATTGTGCTCGTTTCACACACCCTAGATTTAGTTCCTCGGACACGTGGTTCAGACTCCTGCACGCTCCTCTGGCAGTCTACTCCAGCCACAGGCCCCTTGGCCTTCCTCAATGCACCAGGCACAGTCCTGCCTCAGGTCTTTGGCGCTGGCTGTTTCCTCTGTCTGGGACACTGTTCATGCTGGAGTCCACCTGGCTGCCCTCTCACCTCCTTCAGGTCTTTGTTTAAATGTCACTCTCTCAACAAGGCTTCTGACACTTGACCGAAATCCTACCTTTCCTGGCACCCATTGTCTTTTTCCTTGTGCGTCTGTGCACTTGTGTGTGTGCCCATATGTGTGCAGTCTTGTACACGTACCTGTGGAGGTATATGGTGTCTTCCTCAAGCGCTCTTCTGCCTAGAAAGATATTTTTTAAGGTTTTCAACCCTGAGTACGCGCTCTGTGAGGACGTGTGCGTTCATGTGCAGAGGCCAGCCAACGCCTGAGGCACTGCGTCCCCCTGGAGCTGGAGTTACTGGCAGCCGGACTTGATTCTAAAGAATCATTTTGCCATCTCTCCAGCCACGCTGTCATTTTGAGACTGGCCTGCCATCACCCCGATCCCTGTCTGTACCACCCCAGTGCTGGGATCGTGGGCATCCCTACTACGCCCAGAGCTTATGCTGGTGCTTGGGTTCGAGCTCATATCGTCATGCTTGCACAGCAAATGCTTAATGCACTGAGTCACTTCCCCAGCCCCACCCCCCCCCCCTAATTTTCTCCTATGATGCCGCCGCCCACCATCTGCTGACAAGTTGTATGTGCTCCCTTGGTACAGGAGAGAGACTAGATCCAAGGAGTCCAGCTCAACCTGCTATTTGATCTCTTGTAGAAAATGCTCTGCTATTTTGGTAGAAGCTGCTCAGACCCTCCTTTGGCTTTTAAATCACCCATAGGTGACTCCCCTCAGCTGGTAGAATGCATATGCTATGGAACGAGCCACTACATCCTGTGAGCTGAGTACAGCACAATTTATTAAAAAACAAAACAAAACAAAACAACTCTTGAGATAGACTCTCATGTAACCCAGGTTACCCTTGAATTCCCTGTGCAGCCAAGGATGCTTTTTTTATAAAATTATTTTATTTATTTACAATTTTTTACCCCAAGAGAAGGTTTCTCTGTGTAAACATCCTGGCTGTCCTGAAGCTCCCTTTGTAACCCAGGCTGGCCTTGAACTTGGGATTAAGGGCGTGCACCACCATGCCTAACTGTTGTTTTTAAATAAAAATGAGATGAAGAGCAACCAAGGGAAGAAGAAACCCAATGCTGACTTCTTTGGACCTACACACATGCATGTGTGCATGCATGTATGCACACACACACACACACACACACACACATACATACGCGCGCGCACACACATATGTGCACATACACTCACGTGCACACATGCACCATACTGTACTCACATGCATGTGCGTGCATACATGCACACTGACACACTGCACCCCCCACCCCCGAATTAAATCTAATTTAAAAAGAAAGCGGAAGAAGGCAGGAAGGCAGGAAGGAAGTAGCTACAGCCTGCTCTGTGTCGCCTAACTTCAGCAGTCTAGTAAAAAAAGGCTGACCAGGCTTCACAGGAGCGAGGGATGGGTATGGGGTAAGGAGGGAATGAAGCCACCATCGACAAGTAATGCAAAACAGTCTGTCCGTATTTCTGTCCCTCTGCTAATAAATAGCCCAAATCAGAGGGAACTATGTACAGCTATGCAAATCAATCTTTCTTAGTGCCATGGGGCTTCAAAACTGCTCCTGGCAGGAAGAGCACCCAGGAGGCCCCTGCTCAGCCGGCCATCTCATCACTGATTCAACAAACGTTACTGAGTGCCTTCCAGGTCGGGGTGAGGGGGACCCAGCTGCAAGAAGATGAATACATCGGCGCCCTCCCGAGGGACACACTGCTAGAGAAAGAGACAGAAACGTATGACAACCAGTGAGATGGCTCTGTGGGCGAAGTTACTTGCTGCCAAGCCTGACCACCTGAATTTGATGTCTGAATACCACATGGTGCGAGGAAGAAGTGGCTTCCACACACAAACATGAAATGTAAAGTGAACGAATGAATGATTAATTTCTTCCCCCATAGCTGACTGTGCTATGTTGGTGAGCTTAACCAACCATGGCTTGGAGATGTCCACCTTTTAAAATGTGTGGCTGAGGAGATGGCTCTGTCAGTGCCCTGAAAACACTAGGAGCCGAGTTTTAATTCCCAGCACCCAGCAGGGAAAAATGCCAGGTGTGGTGTCCACCTGTCAGCCCAGCACTGGAAGAAGAAGACGGTGATCCCCCGGGGTTCACTGCTTAGCAAGTCTAACTGAGTCCATGAGGTCCAGCCCATGGGAGACCCTGTCTCAAAACACCAGGTGAACGGCTCCCGTGGAAGGACGTTCAAGCTTGTCCTCCGGCCTCTGCATGCGCAGCAAACCAGATGGAAGCAGGGATGGGAACCCTGCCTGTGATGCTCACCATAATGTCTAGCTTGCTGTCCCTCAGCCCTTTCATTCTGTCACCTGAGATAAGTCACCACAGGAGGATGTGCAGGTTGGATGCACAGAGGGGTCTAGAAGGGCTGGGGACGCCTGTGTACTTTCGTACCTGGGGGGACGAGGCAGTCCTGAAAACAGTCCACTTGCACATACAGCGGACCAGTGGTAGGTGTTCTTTTTAAAACAGGGTGTGGGGGCCAGGAGGTGGCTGAGGGGGTGAAGTGCTGGGCATGCAACCCTGAGGGCCTGAGTTGACCAGGCATGATGGAGCATGTCTATAATTGTCGTATTGGGAAGGTTGAAATAAAAGGATTGCTGGGCTTCTCTGACCAGCCAGCTCAGCCTAATAGGCCAGCTCCAGGTAAAGAGACTGTCTCCCCAAAGTAAGGTGGGGATGAAGGGATGGCTCAGAGCTTGGGTCAGATCAGTTCCCAACACCCATATCAGGCAGCTCACAAACATCTGTACCTCCAGCTTTAGGGGATCCAGCGCCCTCTTCTGGCCTTCTCTGGTACCTGTAGTCAAGTGCACATAACCACACAGCACTGGGGATTCTAGGCAGGGCTCCACTGTGACCACGCCCCTAGCCCCTCACTGGGGATTCTAGGCGGGGCTCCACCCTGACCACGCCCACAGCCCCTCACTGGGGGATTCTAGGCGGGGGCTCCACCCTGACCACGCCCCCAGCCCCTCACTGGGGATTCTAGGTGGGGGCTCCATCCCTGAGCCACACCCCATCCCTTATTTTTTGAGTAGAGATTCTCAGGAGAATAGGTTGCACAGCTGTGTGGGTCTCGCTGTAGAAGTTGGAAGACATTTTAAAGTGGATGTACCTGTACCGTGGAAGGTCACGCTGTCCAGTATTCTTTCCCCACTGTCCATCTCTTTCTGTCTTGCTGTGGCTGCTGACTGATCCCTGCCTTCCCCTCCACTACCCCAAAGCAGTATTTGCCTGTCCTTGTAACTTCATGCCTCAGCTGACTGTACCACATGCCTCAGCTGTCTGTACTTCCTACCACACACTCACCAGCGCTGTCACCAACCCATATCCGGGTTGGTTTTGCGAGAGTCTCTCCTGTTAATCTACCCACTCTTTCCAGGTTACAAGCACTGTGGCATCCGGGCCCATTTTCCTCATCCACTACTTGGTCTCAGCGCTAGGTAAACAGTAAACACTTCATGTATGCTTGCTGAGTCAATTAATGACTGGCCTTTGTGGGTCAGGCTTTGGTCAGTGCTTGGTTCTGGAGTGGAGAGGTGGCTCTCTCCTTTCTTTTCCTCCTTCCCTGCCTCTGCTCTTCCATTCCCTTCCTCTTTGCCTGTCTCTTCTTTCCGTTCCCTTCTCTTTATTGTATGACACTCTTCTGGGAGAGATGTGAACATGTGTGCACTCACCCCAGACAGCGGAGAAAAGCAAGGACACCACCAAAATCCAACTTGGTAAACTAACAAGTGTTCCTGGAGTCACTTCTGGGAGCAGAAATGACTCATCCATCTCAGCATCCCTGAGGCCCAGCATGGACGGCACTTGCTGGAATCCTGGAGCACGCTGCACAAACAGCCTGCAAGCAGGGCAGTCTCTTCCAGGTGCCCTGTCCCATCTGCACCTCTTTGGGGCAGTTCAGCCACCAGTGGTCCTTACAGCTTGTGTTTGAGGAGGGGCCTAGAGAGTCTGGTCTGTTTCAGGGACTTCCTGTTTACTTCTTGTTGTTTAGTTCCTGAGCTTAACATGCTTCTCTGTAGGATAGAGTGTATCACCCTCTTAGCATGCCCTGTGTCTTAATGAGCTTCCTTCCAAGTGGAAGGTTTTGTCTTAGAGGAAATTGCTAACCAGCCCCCTCTTCTCTCCTCCTTCACTCTCTCTCCCTCTCCTACCCTCTTCTTCCCTTCCTTTCCCTTGTTTCCCCCATTTTTGATACAAGGTCTCTATGTGTAACCCTGGCTGACCTGGAACTCACTATGTAGCTCAAGCTTATCTCAGTTATAGCTATCCCTCTTCCTCAGCTTCCCCAATGCTGAGATTACAGGTATATATACCACCACACTACAATTTCATTCCTGATTTTTGGTTGGGGAACCCAAAGCATGGAGGTTAAGATAACCTGCCCAAGGTCCCCTGCTTACCTTTGTTAACCTAACACGCCCCCACACTGGCTGGGAGACTGGGCTATGAGGAGAGGAGAGAGGAGAGGCAGCCCCACTCCCAAAATGCTTTGGACTCAGGGTGTCATCAGCTCCTCCACTCCAAAGCTCTGGGTAGGATGCACAGCATGACTACCCTCTCTGGACCATCATGGGGCTGCCTCAGTGAGCCAGGCAGAGCCTGGAAGATGCCATCACTCTGCCTCTTCTATCTTCCCCAGCCAGGCCTAGTAAGGCATTTCCTGTTTCTGGTGGTTTTCCTGGGCTGGGGTTGTGGGTGTGGAAAGCGCAGAGGACAGAATTTGTGTTGAGTCTGGGTGGCTTTTCCCCAGCCCTCAACGGAGGCCTCCAGTCCCCATGCTGCTTCCTTGACCAGAATTCTCTCTATTTTGGGCAGAGGCACCAAGAGCCAACTTCTGACTTGACCACAGTGCCTGGCTCCTAATTTGCCTAAGGCCTTGTTCCTCGCCCGACAGCATGGCTCTCTTCATCCTGGAGCAGGAGGGAAGCTGAGGGATTGTCCCCACCGAGCAAGGAGGAACTCTTCTCCCACATGCCTCCTACAGCAAGCGGCTTCCTGTCCTTCATCACCTTTTTAACATACCTCATGATACTGGGAAGTTCTTCTAGCGGTCTAACCGCAGTGGCTGCTGCTCTCTGAAGGAGCTCTGTTCTCTAACTGGCCACTCTGAAGTCGAGGAAGGCGTGATGAATCATACTCCCTTTGGAGGGGTCATGTGACTGAAGGGAAGGCAGTCTCAAAGCTCAGCTGATCCTCCGAGGTTAGAAGGGAGTTTCCTGTTTTAGGCCAGACAGACACCTCTCACCTCTGCTGGCCTGCTGGCCCTGTCTGGATGTCTGGGGTTAGTCCAGGGCCCACAGGAATTCTGGGTGGTATGAATAATTCCTGTGATATGCTGGTCCCTAGTATGTCCCTGGGAGGGCTTGAGGAGGGGGGTGTGATGGCTCAGTGTGGCTCATCGAGTCAGGGAGGAGCAGGGGCAGGGATTGGCTTTCATGCTCCGTGGTTTCTCCATGCTCCTGCTTTTCACACGTGTGTCCCTTGGGTGGGCCTCAGTTATCCCACCGGTCAGAGAGAACTCATTTGTTCAGCCATTTTCATCTCTGGTTTGTGATATGGGCTAGGAACCAAACTTGGATTCTGTAGAGATGCCCTTAGCTGCTGAACCATTTCTCCAGCCCTCTGCATTCCATAGCAGCACAGGGATTCTTGTAACAGCCTGGCAAGGCTGGCTAGACGGGGAGCCCCAGGGATCCTTCGGGCTCCACCTCCCCAGTGCTGGGATTGCTAGAGAGTGGGGGTGAGGGGCCATGATGTACCAGTGGCTTCAATGCTGAAGAAAACCCCTCTCCCTTCCTGGGAGGCCATTAGCTGCCTACAGCTCCCCAGAGAGGGACATAGTCCTCATGCGGCCCTCCCCGTCCTCCAATACAACTTCTCTGGATCCCCGCCCTCCAGCCCCAGGTCTTTAAATACCTTTTCATATCTAAGAGTGAGCCCTTGAGTGACGTGTGGCCCTTAGGCGATGGTGAAGTGTCCATGTTGGGCTGTTGCAGTTGTTACAAGTGGACCAGTCCTCTGTGGGGTGATGGTGGGGAGGCTGTGCATGTGAGAACAAGGCTCCCTGTGGCTATCAATCGAAATAGCTCAAAACATAGTCTAGAGCTGGGGCCATGTCTCAGCTGTGTCTGGCATGCATGGAGTCCTGGGTACCATTCACAGGATCACAGAAACCCAACCCGGGGTTAGCGCCTGTCATCCCCAGCATACCAAGAGGTGGAGGCAGGAGGATCGGGACCACGTCCTCATCCTTGGTTATACAGTGAATTTGCGGCCATCCTGGGCTACCCAAGAACCTGTCTCACCAACAGGAAGAAGGGCTCTAGAGATGGTTCCAAGAGGAAAGTACTCTCCAAGGAAGTGTGCAGACTGGAGTTTCTACCTGGAACCCAATGGGAAGTCAGAAGTGCATGTGAGGTGGTCCTGGGATGAGATGGGAGGTGGAGACAAGGGAGTTCCTGGAGGCTCACAGGCACGGGGCAACAGAGAAACCCTGGCTCAAGACAGGTATAAGTCAAGTGCCAACACTGAGGTTGTCCGCCACACGTGTGTACCTGAACTAACACACACACACACATGCATGCAAATATATGCACGCATACAAATCCTAGACAAATGAGAGTTAAGACTTCTCTAGGCAAAGAGCAAATGTGCTTAGCTTCACTAGTTACTCAATAGCTTTGTAAAGAGTTGATGGCCTCACCCATTCCTTCTACTGTTTCACACTGAGGCCACTGGGTTCAGGAGCTGGGGAGCAGTGGTTGCTGAGACCTGATCTCTGCCCTCATTATGAACGGGGAGTTCACTGGGGTTCCACAGACGAGGGTGATGTGGTGTGATCAATACCATGTATCCAGTAGTAGAGGCTTAGTCTTTGGAACAGTAGGCAGATGGTGAGAGAGCTGTGCACATCATAGTGATGGTGGTGATGGAGATGGTGATGATGTTGGTGATGGTACTGGTGATAGCAATTGATGAGGGTAATGATGATGGTGATTATGATGCTGGTAATGATGGTGATGGTTGGGATGATAGTGGTGATGATGGTGATTGTGGATGACAGTGATAATGATGATGGTGGTGATGATGGTGGTGGTGATGGTGGTGATGTTCATGACTGTGATAACAATCACAATAGTTTCCAGATACTGAGGCCTCACACCAGGTCAAGCTCTTTGAATGGCCTTATCACTGAATCACAAGATGCAGTAGACACAGCCCTCACTGCATTTGCCCTATCTCTACTTACCTGCTTATCAGTGTGTAACAAGCGATTCTGTGGCTTGACGGTACGATTCTCAAAGGGTCTTTGGGTCAGGAGTTCTGAAGTGGCTTAGCTTTGCACTTCACCCACAAGGTTTCCTGTGAGACCACAGTCAAATGTTGGACGAGGCACTGTCACTTGACGATCCACTTCCCAGGTGGTTCAGCTGTGAGGAACCTCAGATCTCCTCCACAGCACTGATTGGGTAGCCTTACAACACGGCTGTGGTCAAATGGTGCAAGAAGTCAAGGAGAACCAGCAAGGCCGCCGTGCCACTCTTGAAGAGTCCCTTAGCATTACTTTCACTGATACTCTTAGTCACACAGTTGCTTCAGCAGGGGAGGGGGTTACAGGAGAGAGGGCTGCAGTATCTTCATGGACACTGGGAGCTGAGCACCGTAGTGGCCATCTTGGAGCCCGGCAGCCATCTTGAAGACTGGTGGCCATTATCGCACTGTTGGAATAGCTGTCGATGTGTGATGATAGTTCTTGGGGACAGGCCGGGCGGTGGTGGCACACGCCTTTAATCCCAGCACTCGGGAGGCACAGCCAGGCGGATCTCTGTGAGTTCGAGGCCAGCCTAGTCTCCAAAGTGAGTTCCAGGAAAGGCGCAAAGCTACACAGAGAAACCCTGTCTCAAAAAACAAAAACAAAACAAAACAAAACAAAAAATTCTTGGGGACAGGAGAGATAGTGGGTAAAGTGCTTGTTATGCAAGTGTAAGGACCTGAGTTTGAATCCCCAGGACCCACATAGAAAGCTGGGAATATACCTGTAATCCCCCAGTCCTGGGAGGTGGAGTCAGCCAGCCAGCCTAGGTTCATCAGAGAGACTCTGCTTCAGTAAGGAAACTGGGAAGTGATGGAGTAAGACAGTCAGTATCCAACTGCTGTCCACTCGTACACACAGCACACATGCACACACATATAAACAAACATACAACATTTCTGACAACTTTCAATTTCTTGCAAGGCCAGCAGCCCCACATGAATTTGCCATTGTCAGAACATCTTGCATAGTGTTTGTAACTCTATGATTTTCTACACAATCTTTTGAGTCATGTGCCAGCTGTAATAATTTAAAAACTGATTTTAGTAGAAATTGCATTGTCTTTGTGGCTCAGTCTTGGAAATTGCTGAAATAGTCTTCCCTTACTCCAAGGCTCAGGGAACGTCTCAGAAGAGGAGGCAGGAAGAATGTATGAGCTGGGGAGGGGTGCTGTGAAATGGTCTTCTGGACATGACGAAGCCATACCACCTGTAAACTGACTGTGGCTGTGGGTGTCTGCACAAGGTGAAGCCAGTATGGACGGGAGGGTTGATGGCGCTAGGCTCCACTCTCTCTGAGGAGCTATTGATGGTACACAGTTTCTATGGGTGAAGAGTCATTCTTTGCTGAGAGTGTGGCCACTGGTGGGTTTCCCATGTTCCAGTGAATGCCTCACACCCAGGCAACACATGGGCAGCACAAATTGGACTTAGTGGGCTGTGAAAAAAACCAAAAGGGACACAAAGTTGTGAGGAGATTTTGAAGGATAGACAGGGTGGACACAATCACATTTCATTGTATACATGTATGAAATTCTCAAGAATAAAGAAAAATTAATATTAAGAGAAAAATAAGTATGGACAAATGCTGCTTTACTCTTGGTATTAAAACTATTTGCTTTGGCCAGGTGGCAGTGGCACACACCTTTAATCCCAGCACTCGGGAGGCAGAGCCAGGCGGATCTCTGTGAGTTCAAGGCCAGCCTGGTCTACAGAGCGAGATCCAGGACAGGCACCAAAATGGCACAGAGAAACCTTGTCTCGAAAAACAAAACAAAATCTGCTTTGTTTTTTGTGATCAAGTGTCTCGTGTGTCTGTCTGTCAGTGTGTCATGAGCATGCCTGGTGCCTATGAAGGACATCAGTCCCTTGCAACTGTGCGTCATCATGTGGGTGCTGGTTCTTTACATGAGCAACAAGTGCTCTTATCCAGTGAGCCATCTCTCTAGCCCCAATTCTTGAAGATTTTAAACATGGATACAATGAGATATTATCACACCTCCATCCACCCCTCCTTTTCCTCCTATATCCCATCCAATACACTTCCTCCCAACTTCACGCTGTTTTTATAATTCAGTATACTCGGTGAGTGCTGCCCGTGTGTGGGGTATCTACTGGGCTCAGGAAGCCTACCAATGACCATACTGTTAGCAAACAATGATTCTCTCTCGCCAGAATGCCAAGAGCTCCTTAGCAGGGGCGGGGCCTAGGTCATCTAACAGTCTGAGCTGGGGCCAGGCTGGTTTGATGCCGCGGGCACCCACAGTTGCTATCAGTTCCCTAGCGATGACGGTGTCACTTCCAGCAGACAGCATCTCACAGCATTCCTCCCCATCCCCCGTGGTCTTTCCACACCCCAGGGCATTCCCTGGGCCGCGATTGGGATGGGGTTAAATATAGACGCCTCGTGTAGGGCCGAGCACTCAGTCTCTTGTTCTCAGCACAGAGTCCGGTTTTCCTACAAGATGCTCCAGTCTTTGGGTTCTCCACACAATCACTTCTCGTTACTGCAAACTCTTGGGCAGCCCACATCCTTCCCGAGATAACGAACGAGTCCATCCTTTCTGCCTCTCGGAGTCAATCCTCACCCTCCCTGCCTGATGCAACTGCTGCTAAGCCTCGTCACTGTGCTTGCTCTAGGATTTGGGCAAACATTATCTTATCTTAAAAATGTGTGTATACAATAGTAAATAAATACATCTTTAAAGAAAAAAACGAAGGCACTTGCCACCAAGCCTGATGACTGATCCCCTGAACCCGTGTGCTGGAAGGAAGGAACCCACTCCTACAAATTGTCCTCTGACCTCCATGTGTGCATTTGCTCACACACACACATATGCAATAAAAACGCAACATTTGCTGAAGGCAGGAGGGTTCTATAAGTTCAGTGCTATTTGGGGCTACATAGTGAATTCAAGGCTGGCATAGTTTTTGTTTATTATCATTATCATTGTCATTGTGGGTGTGGCTGTGCATGCATGTGCCACAGTGCATGCACATGCCACGGTGCATGTGTGGAGGTACAACTGTGGATCCGTTCTCTCCTTCCGTCTTTGTGTGGGTTCTGGAGCTCCAGCTCAGATCCTCAGGGTTGTCCAGCAAGTGCCTTCATCTGCTGAACCATGCTGCTGGCTGTAGTTAGGTTTCTCTGCTCCTGCCTGGCCCCATGGTCACACAGCTGCTTATAAAATAACCACTTAGAGGCTTAATATTATTTACAAACTGCCTGGTCTATGGCAGGCCTATTGTTAGCTAGCTTATATCTTAAATTAACCCATTTCTATTAATCTATGTTTTTCCATGTGTTCTGTGGCTCACTGGTCTGCTGGCATGTTGTTCCTTGGTTGGCAGGCTGGCGTCTCTTTTCCTCTGCCTTTCTTCTTCCTGTCTCTCTCCTTGGATTTCCTGCCTGCTCTAACCTGCCCTGCCATAATAAAGAGCAGATTCTTTACTAACCAATGGGAACAACATATATTCACAGCATACGGAAAGACATCCCACAGATCTTCCCCTTTTCTATCTAATCAAAAAGGAAGGTTTTAACTTTATCATAGTAAAATTACATATAACAAAAAGTTATCAAGCAAGAATTACAATTACAATATCTAGCCTATTTGTATTTGGCAAAATTAAAGAAAATATTTTATCATCTATCCTATATTTGTGAATCTAAGGTTTTATTTTTAATTTATTTTTTATCATAACCTAGGAAAATTATAATTATAACTATCTAGTCTTCAACTCCATCAAAGACCTGAGAAGGAACATACTAATACCCGGGGAAAATGGAAAATGCAAGCAAGCAATTTCCATAATTTTTGGGAGAATAGACAGAGACAGCTGGCATCCTGGACAGTTACCTAAAGTTTCTCAGCGTTGTTGGGGCATCCAATTTTGCTACAGACCTCGCATATCTGACAGACCATTTTCAGAGGCAGGAATTTTGGAAGACCCTCTTACCTGTCTTGTCAGAGTTCAGTAGTTGCTTTTCCTGGTGTCTCGCTTTTTGCTTAGACAGAAAAGGGGAAGTGCTGTGGGATATCTCTCTGTATGCTGTGAATATGTGTTGCTCTGATTGGTTGATAAATGAAGCTGCATTGGCCAAAGGCAAGGCAGCTTAGAGGCAGGCAGGAAATTGAAGGAGAGAGAAAGGAAGGAGACAGGCAGAGTCTGGAGAGGCGTCAGCACCACCAGGAGAAGCAAGACGTTAAAGTGTCAGTAAGCCACGGCCATGTGGCAACTTAGATAAATAAAAATGGGTCAAGTTATAAGAGCTAGCTAGCAAGAAGCCTGCCACAGGCCATGCAATTGGTAATTAATATTAAGCCTCTGAATGATTATTTTATAAACGACTGAGGGACTGTGGGGCTGGGTGGGACCCTAGGAATGTGGGACTGCTGGGCTGGGCTGAGTGGAGAACCTTCCGACTACAGCTGGCCCTATTTCATTTTACTTACACTTGTATTTATTTTTACATCTGTATTTCCGGGTTGCCTGTGTGTGTGTGTGTGTGTGTGTGTGTGTGTGTGTGTGTGTGTGTATGTGCACACATACCATGGTGTGTCACCAGGCTCATTTCTCTTCCCTGTAGTTCCTTTGTCTTAAGAACATCCGAACCTTCCTGTCTACCTGCTGTGAGAAGTTCGGCCTCAAGCGCAGCGAACTCTTTGAGGCCTTTGACCTCTTTGATGTACAGGATTTTGGAAAGGTGAGCTGGATTCCTAGTGCCCAGAGGTTGGACCTCAATTTGTTCCCATTAGTACCTGATGTGTGTGTGTGTGTGTGTGTGTGTGTGTGTGTGTGTGTGCGCCCACTCGGGGGCTGGTAGTGGAACCAGGTTGGCCTTCCGGTATGCTGCCCGCAGCATGGGCTTGGGATATGTGGGACGAGTTCAGGGATCTGCCCACCCGCTTCCTGTGTGAACTCAGCTGAGCTCTGCCTCTCTGATCCCCAATCACTCCCAAGTAACAAATTATTGCCTTGCCCTGCCTGAGTGCTCATGTGGACCCAAGAGTGGGGAGGCTTTGTTTGTGGTGCAGGGATGTAGGGGAGATGCTGAACAGTGCTCCCCAAAGTCTCAAGGGCTAGCCTGTGTGCTGGGATCCTGGGGGGTAGGATGGAAAGGGGTTTCGAGCAGCTGTGCCCTCACCGCAGGTCATCTACACCCTGTCTGCTCTGTCATGGACGCCCATCGCCCAGAACAAAGGAATCATGTGAGTAGCAGTCAGGGCTGTGGCTCTGGGGCCTGTCTCCAGCCCCCTGTCCCACTGCCTTGCTTATAAGCCTTTCTGTCCTCCAGGCCCTTCCCAACAGACGACACCACCATGGGCGACGAAGATATCTACAGTGGCCTTTCAGACCAGATTGAGTGAGTATTGGGGCCTGATGTGTTCAGGGTTTGTGGGACACAGTGGAGATTGGAGTCTGAGGGGACCTGAATCTTCCTAGAGTCTGAGGGGACCTGGATCTTCCTGAAGTCTGAGGGGACATGGATCTTCTTGAAGTCTAAGGGGACATGGATATGTTCCAGGGCCTGAGGGATGTAGAGCCCATCCTGGGGTCTGAGGGATACGGATCTGTCCCAGGGCCTGAGGGGACATGTATCTGTCCTGGGCTCTGAGGGGGACACATTGAAAGGCCTGGGGCATATTGTGGATTCAGCCTTGATTCTGAATGGATCTGATGGGTCCTTGGCTTGGGGACATGGCTTGAATCTGTCCCCCCAGTGATACTGCGGAGGAAGATGAGGACCTTTATGACTGCGTGGAGAATGAGGAGGCAGAGGGGGATGAGATCTATGAGGACCTCATGCGTTCAGAGACGGTGCCTACGCCGGTGTGTGGGTGTGGGAAGGGCTGGGCAGGTGGGGAGGTGGGGACAGTTGTAGAGCGCTTCACCAGCCTCTGTGGCCCCTGTCCACAGCCCAAGATGACAGAGTATGACAAGCGCTGCTGCTGCCTGCGTGAGATCCAACAGACGGAGGAGAAGTATACAGACACGCTGGGCTCCATCCACCAGGTGCGCTATACCCATGAGTCCCGCCAGGGGGGCCTCCTCCTCCTTGCCCCCTCACAGGGGGTCTTCCTAGGTAGCCCAGGCTGCCCTGAAACTCACAATACTCCTGCCTCAGCTTCCTGAGGGCTGGGATGAGAAGTATGTGCCACCCCCCAACCCCAGCTCCACTGTTAAAAAGCCCAGCTTAATAGATGGATAAAGACACCAAACAACCCACTCAGTCAGTTATTAAATCCAGGGATGGGCAGCCAACGCCACTGTCTAATTATAGAACATGGTGCTGTTCTAGACAGACATACTATATACCTCAGCTGTCACCTTTCAGTTTTCCATTCTCCCAGAACCTCGGGACCCACGGGAACACTTTCTGTGAGAGTTCCACACCATATGGTCATTTTTGTGTCTGGTTCTCTCACCTAGCACAATGTCTGTGGGGTCCCTCTACATGTGTCAGAGCCTGTTCATTGCTAGAGTAATATTCTAGCATGTGGAAGGACCATACTTGGTCTTTCGCCTGCTGGTTGGACTTTGATGGTGTCCACTTTGGGGTGATTGGTGATAACTCTGCCTTGGAACAGTTGGAGGCAATTTTTGTATGGACATTCCCTTCCTTTTGATTCTTCTTTATTTTTTAAAATTAAATTTATTCATTTTATCACTATGTAGCTGGCCTAGAAGCACTGGGATGACAGGCACGTGTCACCATGCCTAGGCTTCCATTTCTTTCGTCTCTCTGTCTCTGTTTATCTGTCTTTCTTCTGTTTTTCTTGCTCGCCCTCCCCTCTCCCGTTTGTGTGTGTATCAATCTCTAATTCTCTGCCTGTCTCCAGTTCTGTTTCTGCCCATCTCTATGTTTCTGTTGCTCTTGAACTGTTCCCCCCTCTCTGTGTGTCCGTGTTTCTGTGTGTGTCCGTGTGTGTGTGTGTGTGTGTGTGTGTGTGTGTGTGTGTGTGTGTCCCCGTTGCTATCACTATGCAGGTGCCTGTGTCTTTCTGTACTATCTCTGTTTCTGACTCCATCTCATCTCTTTCTGTCTGTCAGTCTGTCTGTCTCTTCCTTGCCGTGTCTGTCTGTGCTGTTGCTGTTCTCTCTGTGTCTGTTTCTAGCTGTTTGTGTGTCCCCTGCCTCATCTTCTTTTTTTTGTCCCTCTGGGCGGGCTGGATGGGGGATCCTCTTCATCTTATTCTCTCTCCCCTCTCCTCAGCACTTCATGAAGCCCTTACAGAGATTCCTCAAGCCTCAAGACATGGAGACCATCTTCGTCAACATCGAGGTGAGCCGGCGGGCCCCCAGACCTCTTTGCCTCTTTCCACGGAGATAATCTCGAGCCTCACTCACCCTGGAACACGTGTGCAGCTCTTTCCTGTCCTGCTGCTCTGTGTCTGTGCCCGGGCTCCAGCCCTGTCTTGCCTTCCTTTTTCCCTTGGGGTAGGAGCTGCTCTCCGTGCACACCCACTTCCTGAAGGAGCTGAAGGATGCCCTGGCTGCCCCAGGAGCAACCATGCTGTACCAGGTCTTCATCAAGTATAAGGAGAGGTGAGACATGGCTGACCAGACCCTGGAGATCACAGCCATGCCAGAGCATGAGAGACATTAGAGAACACTGGGCAGGGTTCGTCACTGAATGGGGGATGAAGGCTGAGTGAATCCAGGACTTGGGGGATTCCAGGTGGAACCTCTACCCCTGACCACGCCCCCAGCCCCTCACTGGGGATTCCAGGTGGAACCTCTACCCCTGACCACGCCCCCAGCCCCTCATTGGGGGATTCTAGGTGGGGCTCCACCATGACCACGCCCCCAGCCCCTCACTGGGGGATTCTAGGCGGGGCTCTACCCTGACCACGCCCCAGCCCCTCACTGGGGATTCTAGGCGGGGCTCTACCCTGACCACGCACCAGCCCCTCACTGTGGGGTTCTAGGCGGGGCTCCACCCCTAGCCACGCCCCCAGCTGGCTTTCCAGGTCTTCTTTAATTTTTACTTCTGCTGTGTGTCACTGGGAAGCTTCTGCTTCCTCATCTATGAATCGTCCTGTCAGGGTTACAATAAGGATCGACTAAACCATTGTATAAGGTACTTAGATCAGGGGCTGGTACACAGTTGGTGCTCAATAATTGTGAAGTCAACAACCGTTGGGCACAGACTGTATGCAACAGTCTGGTAAGAGCCTCAGCTGCACTCTACAGTCTACTGTTAAAGTAACCCTCCGGGAGGTATTGCTGCCAGGCCTGTGTTACAGATGGGGAAACTGTGGCTCAGGGTTATGCGTTTGGGATGAATGAGGCCAGAATGGGTGCTTAGGTATCTCTGACCTCATAATCACTCTTCTGCGGTGTCCCACCTGGCCCACAGGTTCCTTGTTTATGGCCGTTACTGCAGTCAGGTGGAGTCGGCCAGCAAGCGCTTGGATCAAGTGGCCACAGCGAGGGAGGATGTGCAGATGAAGCTGGAGGTGGGGCTGTGCCGCCCTGGAGGGATTCCCCCCTCTGCTTTATGGGTCTTGGGGAGCACGGGACAGATGGAGTTGGGTCCACTTGGCAATTTACAATCTTTTGAGCATGAGGTGTGCACATGCATATGTGTCTGTCCGTCCGTGCACATGTGTGTGCCTGCTTGTGGATGTCAGAAGACAGCCTTGGGTCTCACCAACCTACCTTGATTTTTGAGACAGGGTCTCTCACTGCTATTGAACTCACCTAGTGGGCTAGGCTGGCCAGGGAGCCCCAGGGACCTGTGTATCTCTACTTTCCCAAAGCTGGAATTACAAGTGTTCACCACCATGCCTGATTTTGTGCGTGTGTATGTGTGTATGTGTGTGTGTGTGTGTATGTGCATGTGTATATTTGGAAGCCAGAGGTTGGTGTCCTCCATTATAGCTCCTCATCTTATATTTTGAGACACGGTCTCTCCCTGAGCCCATAGCTCATTGATTGGCTAGACTTGCTGGTCAGACAGTTCATATCTATCTGTTTCTGTCCTCTGCTAACTCCTGCCCCCAGTGCTAGAGTTAGACATATGTGATCATGCCTGGCTGCTCACGTGGGTGCTAGGCTTTCAAACTCTTTATAATTGCATGACAAGCATTTTTTCCAACTGAGTCATCTCCCCAGACCCTAGCTGGGGTCATTGAGGGGAGAGGCTTCCAGAGGCCATGCGGAGAAAATGGATTAGGGAAGATATGGCCCACAACTCTGAGCCCATACCCTAGCAGAGCCTTGACCTTGGGATGACCTGCCTTGATCCTGAACCCAGGTCTCACCTCACACTGAACCCTGGTTTTGGGATGATGCCCCAACTTTACCCTAAGACCTTGATCCTGGGAAAGCCCTGATGCCAAGGCTGAGCCTTCATCTGAATTGGATCCCAGTGTGGCCCATGGGTCCCTCTCCCTCCCCCACTGGCTAAATCCAACGCTGTCCCCTCCCCCCCCCCCCCCCAGGCTCCCTCTCCTCCCCACATAGGAAGCCTCTGTTAGCCCACAACATCCCCATCCTTATTTCCTTGCTGGGAGATGTTGTGCTTTGGGTGGGCTGTGTGGTGAAAGGCATGGGAATAGAAGGCTATTCAAATATATGTCTGTTCAAAGTGTGTGTGTGTGTGTGTGTGTGTGTGTGTGTGTGTGTATGCACACATGATCATGTAGTGGCCCAAAGTCAACACTGGGTATACCCCTATCACATTCCACCTTTCAATTTTGTTTTTGTTGTTTATGTGGTGTGAGTTTTGCCTGCAAGTATGACCATGTGCACCACTTGCTGGCTGTGCCTGTGGATGCTGGAAGGTGGCATTCCATCTCTTGGAACTGGAGTTACAGATGGTTGTGAGTCTCCATGTGGATGCCGAGAATCCAGCCCGGGTCCTGTGCAAGAGCAGCCAGTGCCTTTGACCTCCGGGCGTCTCTGCAGCCCCTCTTTTACGTCTATATCTTATTTATGTATTTGCTCTCTCGGTGTGCACATGCCACAGTGTGTCTGTGGAGGTACCAGGGATCAGACTCAGATTGTCAGGTTTGTTGGCAAGCCTCTTTACCTGCTGAGCCATCCCACCAGCCCCGGCACCTTGTTTTTCAGACAGGGTCTCTCACTGGGACCTGAGGCTTGCTCGTTTGGTTAGGCTGGCTGGCGCCGAGCTCATAGCTGCCTGCACCAACACGCCCGGTTTATTTTATCTTCAGTTTTTATTTGTTTCAACTGTGGGTTCTGAGGATGGAAGTCAGTTCCTCGTGTGGCAAGCACTTTACAGACTGAACCATCTGTTGTCTGTCTGTCCTCCCCTGCCTCTCCTCCTCCTCCCCTTCCTTTGCCTCCCTCTCTCCCTCCTTCCTGCGTCCATCTGGTTCCCATGATGCTCCTGTTTTCTGCCCTGCCAGGAATGTTCTCAAAGAGCCAACAACGGCCGATTCACCCTGCGGGATTTGCTGATGGTGCCCATGCAGCGGGTGCTGAAATACCACCTCCTCCTCCAGGTGCCGGCACAAGGCGGGGCCCCTGGGCTGTGGCTGGGTGCTGCTCTAGTCTCCTTTGTCTTGTTGAGATGAAAATGCTCAGACAAAAGCAACCATAAGGGAGGAAGCGCTTAGTCAGCTCACTTCCGAGTCAGTCCACCATATTGGAAAGTCGAGGCAGGAAGTCAAAGTGCCTAACCACGCCCCGCATCAAGCGCAGAGCCTGCAGGACGCAGGTCCAGGAACGAGACCCGGGCAGTGGTGCCGCTCACAAGGGACAGGTCTTCCCACCTCTGTGAACACAATTAAGACAATCCCCACAGACTTACACACAGGCCAACCCCATCTAGACCGCACTGAGACTCTCAGGAGATTCTCGACTGTCAACATGACCTTTAAAACGAGTCATTACAGCATCCTAAGCTGTGCCTAGAAGATAGGGAAGAGCTGGCTTCCTGGGGTTGGATGCATCAGCTTTTGGGTCATGCCCCAGAGCCTCTAGGAGGACCTGGTGGGTCGGCATCGGTTGGAAGTTTTTCTGGGGGATAGGGACAGGCCCAAGTGACACCTGACTCCTTGGTCCACACAGGAGCTAGTGAAACACACGCAGGATGCCACGGAAAAGGAGAACCTGCGGTTGGCTTTGGATGCCATGAGGGTGAGAGAGTGGGTGCTGCTGGTTGGGTACCCAAGCTGGCAGCAACCTGCCTCCTGGTGGGGGCTGATCCTCTACTGCCCACGGAAGGGGTCCGGCCAGGGCATAGGCAAGGAAGCCTGTCTTACCGTTTCCTGCCCACAGGACCTGGCACAGTGTGTGAATGAGGTCAAGAGGGACAACGAGACCCTGCGGCAGATCACGAACTTCCAGCTGTCCATCGAGAACCTGGTGAGGGGTGAAGTCCAGTGGGCCAAGGGTGTGGACCCACGGGCAAGGTGCTGATCCCCTTCTGGAGATCCACGGTTAAACTCCACTCTGCCTACTGTGTAGGACCAGTCTCTGGCCAACTATGGCCGGCCTAAGATTGACGGTGAGCTCAAGATTGCCTCAGTGGAACGTCGGTCCAAGACGGACAGGTGGGTGGAGCCAACTCCAACCAAGGGAGGAGCAGAGGGTGTGGGCGGGGCCAGTGCTTTGGTGGAAGGGGGACCAGAGTCAATTTGAGTATGGGGGTGAGGCTTGGGCAGTAAGTGGGCCCTGATTTCTAGATAGCTGGGCAGGGTCAGCATAGATTTGAGATGAACCTGTGTAGGGTCAGGGTCTCTTATTTGTGAGAGAGGGTCTCACCGGGTAGCCTTGGCTGGCCTTGAATTCACAGAGATCCATCTACCTGCCTTTGCTTCCCGAGTGCTGGAATTAAAGTCAAGAGACACCATGCCCATATGAGGCCAGGTATTTAGACAGGCAAGTAGGCAGAATCAACATGGATCTGGGGTGCAGTCTGGCTAGGGGGCGTGGCTAGACAGCTAGATAGATGAGTGGAGCCAAGATATACCTGAAGGATTCTTGGTGGGGCCAGCTTCCCGAACAGACGTGTGGGCGAAGTCCCTAAATTTGGAGAGGAGCCTGGGTCAAATAGGGGATGGGGCCTGATTGATAGATGGAAAGGTTGGTGGAATCACCTGAACTGTCACGTGGAGTCTTGATGGATGTGTGGTTGAGTGAAGTCCGACAGGGCTGTGCCAACTTGGATCACGTGGGTGAGGTTAGCATGCACCATTGAGCTTGACTGAGTTGGTCAAGGTCAGGGTGAGAATCTACCTTGCAGGAGGGGAGAGGCCTGGGATACGGGGGTGGGGTGGGGGGGTGGAGAAATTGGAAGGGTGAGGGGTCAGACCTGGGTCCCTGACCTGGAGGCTTGCAGGTATGCCTTCCTGCTGGACAAAGCGCTGCTTATCTGTAAGCGCCGTGGGGACTCCTATGACCTCAAGGCTTCGGTGAACCTGCACAGCTTCCAAGTTCGGGATGACTCCTCTGGGGAGCGAGACAACAAGAAGGTGGGTTCTGTTAGCAGGACTGGTGCTCAGGCAGCTTGGCCTTGGGGTTGCCTGCATGTGGTAAAAATTCTATTTTGTGTGTAAGTTGGAGTCCAGAGGTAAGGTCAGGTGTCTGTCATTCCTCAGGGGACACCCAACACCTTGTTTTGTTTTGTTTTTTCTTCATTGAACCTGGACTTGCTCCTTAGGCTAGGCTGTCTAGCTGATCAGGGTGACCCAGAGAGTCACCCATCTCTGCTTCCCCAGCTCTGGGATTACAAGCATAAGACATCACTCTTGATACACACACACACACACATACACACACACACACACACACAGGTTTTTTTTTTTGAGACAGGGTTTCTCTGCTAACAGCTTTGGCTGTCCTGGAACTCCTTTTGTAGACCAGGCTGTCCTCAAATTCACAGAGATCTGCCTGACTCTGCCTCCAGAGTTCTGGGACCAAAAGTGTATGCCATCACCATCTGGCCACTCCTGATATTTTTAATGTAGGTTCTGGGGTTCGAACTCAGGTCCCCAAGCCCAATGCTGAACCCTTATATATCTGCATCATTCATGAGGGTGCTAGCACAGACATGGTGGTGGACTTGGCGGTGCAGATTTGTAATCTGAGCTACTTGGGAGTCTGAGGCTGGAGGACCTCAAGTCCAAGGCCTGCCTGGTTTACAGAGTGAGTTCAGAGCAATTTAGTGAGAACCTATCTCAAAAAGTTAAAAAAGGAGTTTTCGGATGAGCTTAGTGGTTGAGTGATTGTGGGAGGCCCTGGGCTCAGTTTCTGTACTGCGAAAACAAGAGCAACTACAAACTAGAAACACAGACCTCAAGGGACAAAACAACAAACAAACAAAAAAGCAAAAACCCAGGCATTGTCCCCTCTGCCATCGAACTTACATCATAGGCACTAAAGATGGAAAGGTAAGGGATTCTACAAAGAAAGTAACACAGGATCCCTGACAGTGATGGGCGAGGGAGAGGGGAGGTGGGCTGTTTACAAGATTCCATTGGTCAGAGTGTGGACATGATGTCTGAGTTGTATACCAGGCTTTTTCTTTTGTGCCACCATCCAGCTTCCAAATCACGAGGCAGAGACTTGTTATTAGTCTTGAATGCTCGGCTCTAGCTCAGCTTGTTTCTGGCTAGCTCTTTTAAGTTAACCTGTTTCTCTTTATCTGCTTTTTGCCTCAGGGCTTTTTGCCTTTTCTTACTTTCTTGTTGTCTCTATATCTGGCTGGTTGATGGCTGCCTGGCTTCTGGTGCTGAGTGTCTCTCTCATTCTCTTCTCTTTTCTCTCGTTCCTCTTGAGTCTAGATTTTTTTCTCCTATTTATTCTCTCTCCCTGCTGGCCCCACCTATCCTTTCTCTGGTTAGCTATTGGCCATTCAGCTCTTTTTAGGCCAGTCAGGTGCCTTAGGCCAGCAAGGCTAAACAGATGCAACACATCTTTACAGAATTAAACACACATCCTTACATCGTTAAACAAATGCAGCATAAACAAAAGTAACACACCTTTACATAGTTCAAGTAACATTCCACAACAGAGTTGAAATCTTCCTCTTTGAGCAGCTCTCTCTTCCTTTCTCCTGTCTCCTTCCTCTTCTCTTCCCTCTACCCCTTGGAGAATAAACACATACAAAGTGGCTTGCTGTGCAGAAGGCTGTGCATGGCTTTTGGGCTTGCGGATGTGTGTTTGGATGGTCTAGATGGCCCCGTGCGAACACATCCATGCGCATATCCAGCAGCAGGAGTGGTTTGCTACCCTGAGGGATGAGGGGAAGGTGGGATGTGGTCCTGCCTTCTGCAGGGGGTTCAATCTGAGATCCATTTCTCCACATACAGTGGAGCCACATGTTCCTTCTCATTGAGGATCAAGGTGCCCAGGGCTATGAGCTGTTCTTCAAGACTCGGGAGCTGAAGAAGAAGTGGATGGAACAGTTTGAAATGGCCATGTGAGTCCCTTCTCCTGTTGCGTGGTTCACTCTCCACACCAAACCAAACCAAACCAAACCAAACCAAACCAAACCAAACCAAACAAACCCCAGCAACAATAAAGTAAAAACAAACAAACAAAAAACCTCCAAAAGATAAAAATTAAAAAACCTGAAACAGCAGTAACAACAAACTAAACGCAGAAGGACAAAAATAAAAACAAAGACCTTCTCATAGTCTTTCTCCTCCACCTCTCCGTTCTTTCTCTACTTTTTCCTCTCCCTCCTCCTGTTCTTCCTCCTGTACACACTCCCTTCCCACTTTTCCCTCTGTTTCTCTCTTTTCGCCTCCTTCTTTTCCTCTGCTGTCCCCTCCTCTTCATTCTTCTGAGGTGAAAGTTGTATAACAAAATACCAAACATCTTAGAGCTACACTTCCATGGCACTTAGCACATCGGAGATGTGTAATTATCACCTCTTAGCTCAGAACCCTGCCGTCACCTCAAAGGAGACCCTGTACCCTATAAACCATTACTCTTCCTCCTTGTAGCCTTATGGTACCTGCCCACCTGCTTCCTCTCTCTTAATACTCACAGCACCTGACTCACAGTAGCTGAAGGTGGATGCAACTCAACCATCCATGCATGGATACTGCAATACCTTTATTCTGTAGAATGCTCTTCGTCCATGTGTGGGATGACATATTGGTTCTTTGCTTTCCAATTCTCTCTCCAGCTCCAACATTTACCCAGAGAATGCCACAGCTAATGGGCATGACTTTCAGATGTTCTCCTTTGAGGAGACCACTTCCTGCAAGGCTTGCCAGATGTTACTCAGGTGTGTATGCGGGAGATCCTGAGCCTTGGGCTTTCTCAGACTTTCCTCTGTAGAGAGATCCTTCACTGGTCCCCTGCTTGAGAGAAGGGAAGCCCGATCATGATCCATTACTCCTCCTCCACCTGTCTTCCTTCTCCTCTTCTCCCTTCTCCTTCTTTCGGATAGTGTCTCCCTTAGTAGCCCAGGCTAGACTTGACATGCTTTATCCTTCCAATGCTGGGATGACAGATGTCCATCACCACACTTGGCCTTTGCTTTCTTCCAAAGGACATGTGTTGATGGTTAGGGTACCAGTAACACTCCATGACTCTCCTTTATCTCTCCTGCATTCCAGAGGCACATTCTACCAGGGATATCGCTGTCATAGGTGCAGGGCACCTGCACACAAGGAGTGTCTGGGGAGAGTGCCTCCATGTGGCCGCCATGGGCAAGGTATTTCTCGGCCAATGTGAGGGAGGTAGGCTTGCTTCTCTGTGGGGGAATTTTCTTTCTGAACTATGCACTTTTCCCTTCCATAGATTTCTCAGGAACTATGAAGAAGGTAAGATCCAGTTTCATTCTGTACTTGGGAAATCACAGAGGCTCAAGAGAGAGGAACCAGGAGACCCTAGAAATGGGCATCACCATCCTTGGCTGCGCAAGGACAGTGAAGAGCTAAGGAATCACCTGGCTGGGAATAGGTGCTTACTTTCTTCATCTCTCCCTCTAGGACAAGCTACATCGAAGGGCCCAGGAAAAGAAAAGGAACGAACTGGGTGAGTGTGCAGGGTGCTGTGAGGGAGGCAACTGGATGCTATTCTAGGAGGGGTAGAAGGCTCCACCCTGACCACTCCCCAACCCCCTCTCTGGGGAATTCTAGGCGGGGCTCCACCTCTGACCACGCCCCAGTCCCTCACTGGGGGATTCTAGGCGGGGCTCCACCCTGACCACGCCCCCAGCCCCCTCAAGGGGGATTCTGGGCGGGGCTCCACCCTGACCACGTCCCCAGCCCCTCACTGGGGATTCTAGGTGGGGCTCCACCCTGACCACGCCCCCAGCCCCTCACTGGGGATTCTAGGCGGGGCTCCACCCTGACCACGCCCCCAGCCCCTCTCTGGGGAATTCTAGGCGGGGCTCCACCCTGACCACGCCCCCAGCCCCTCATTGGGTGATTCTAGGCGGGGCTCCACCCTGACCACGCCCCCAGCCCCTCACTGGGGGTGGGGTTTAGGTGGGGACTCTACTTCTAGGCAGCTGTAAATGCATTGCCTAGTGTGTAAGCTGCAGTAGGATTGCTGCGATCCAGAAGATACACTTCAGTAGATGCTGCTCAGCTTGAGTTCTAGTTTCTCCACATTCTCACCACCACTCAGTACTATCAGTCTTTCTCATCTTAGACACAACTTTGAGTGTTCTGTTAGCCATGTTGTTCTGTCTCCTTCCACCTCCAGGTCTGCCTAAGATGGAAGTGTTTCAGGAGTACTATGGGATCCCTCCCCCACCTGGAGCCTTTGGAGTATTTTTGCGGCTCAACCTTGGGGACATTGTGGAGCTCACTAAGGCAGAGGCTGAACACAACTGGTGGGAGGTATGGACTGTGTAGGAGCAAGGCATGAGTATGAAGTTATAAGTACAGGTGACATGGAGGGGTCAGGGCCCAGCCTCATGAGGCTCTTGAGGTGCTTCCTGAGGACTACAAGTGTAGATGAGGTCATGGTTATGGGTGCAGTGGGGGAGTGGGGCCAAAGTCTCATGAGTTTCTCGAGTGGGTCCCGTGGGATGGGTATATGAGTGGAGATATCCAGGGATGACCACTTTCCTAGGAGCCTGGTACTCCTTGACAGCTCCAAAGGCCATCACAATATCTTTAATTCTATGGATTAGATTTTTTAATCTTGTGGTGCTGGGGTGGATCTCAGGGACTCAAGGGTGCTAAGCAACTCTATCTGCTGAGCCATACCCTAGCCCCTCACTGGGGGGGTTTAGGTGAGGGCTCTACCTCTGAAACATGTCCCTGATTCCTCATGGTGAGTGAGAGATGACTAAACATAGTATCCATTGAGAGGAGAAATGGATGTATGCATATAGGTAAGTGCATAGTCTGTCTCTGTCTCTGTCTCTCTCTCTCA
Source organism: Onychomys torridus (assembly GCF_903995425.1). NCBI lineage: Eukaryota > Metazoa > Chordata > Mammalia > Rodentia > Cricetidae > Onychomys > Onychomys torridus. The sequence continues at coordinate 6,383,144 of NC_050463.1, forward strand.
CACACACACATACACATACACATGAATGGATACCTATAAATTCTGCTCATGCTTTTGTCTCCTGCATTTTTAGGGAAGAAATACTGCTACTAATGATGTCGGCTGGTTCCCCTGTAGCAGAGTGCGTCCCTACGTCCACGTGAGTGCTTCAATTCGGGGTTGTGAGGGTTAAGGGTTCAGATAGAGGCCTGGCGGACAAAACCAACCAGGGAGGACACCTTGAGAATCCCTCATGCATCATCTATGTATCCATCTGTCATGCCCCTTCCCATCTGTCCATCATGGCAGGTCACACCTTGCCAGATGTGTCTACTCCAGATGTGTCTACTTGCCAGGCTTTGTCTACTCCACTGAGCCACCTTGGAGTCAACATATGATTGTTGATTGTGGGAGCTTCTTGCTTTTTCTATTAAATATCTTGCGCCGGGTGGTGGTGGTGCATGCCTTTAATCCCAGCACTTGGGAGGCAGAGGCAGGTGGATCTCTGTGAGTTCGAGGCCAGCCTGGTCTACAGAGTGAGTTCCAGGAAAGGCTCAAAGCTACACAGAGAAACCCTGTCTCAAAAAACCAACCAAACAAACAAACAACAACAAAAACCTTAGGGTACTGTATGGGGCAGGCAGAGGCCCAGAAGGTGGGCCAGTCCCTGGCTTCTTTCCTAAGCACTGAACAGAGTCCTGTGAAGGCACCATGGCCTCCTTCTTCTGAAGGCATCATGACCTCCTTCTTCTGGCCACTCTCCTGATGGACAGAGCTGTCATTTCTTCTCAGTGGTTCCATGTTCATTATTATTTTCCCTTTTTCTTCTAAAAATATAATTTTAAAAATCAGTTCTTGGAACATTTTGTACATGCATACAATATATTTTCATCATATTCCCCCGCCATTCATGCCCTTAATTCCTCTCAAATCCGCTCTCATTCCTAGAAACTTTGTGTTCTTTTTATTCTTTTAAAATTAACCCAGAGTTCCATTTGTGCTGCCCATACACTCATGTGTGTGAGGCCATTGCCTGGAGCTTGGCTCATCTACCAGGGGCTGCAGCCTTTGAGTTCAGTAGTTTTGATTCACCTTTAAAAGAGTTCATGTTCCAGTCACTTATTGTGTGTGTGTGTGTGTGTGTGTGTGTGTGTGTGTGTGTGTGTGTGTGCCTCCCATGGCTTACATGTGAAGGTTGAAGGGCACTCATGGGAGCTGGTTCTCCCCTTCTGCTATACAGATTCTGGGGACTGAACTTGGTGGTCAGACTTGGAGGCAAGAACCTTTTCTCACTGATGATCTTGCTAGCCCTAAATTAACTTCCAGTTAACATCAAAACAACGGGCTTCCTAATGATGGTTTTCTGTTTACATCATTATCTTTTGTTCACCTTTACCCCTAACTGCCTTCCCTTCCCTCCTCCCCTTCCTCCTCTTCCCTATCTTCTTCCCAAACAGTCCTCCTTTACTTTCATGCCACATATGTATGCCCTCAGTGTGATCTTAAAATTTCTGTAATGTCAAACTATGTTTCAAACTCCGTTCCTTCCTGATTGGGTAATAATGATTAGGCGTCTCAAGGTCTAGGGCATGAATTCTATAGTGAGGGGCTGGGGGTGGAGCCCCGCCTAGAATCCCCAGTGAGGGGCTGGGGGCGTGGTCAGGGTGGAGCCCCGCCTAGAATCCCCAGTGAGGGGGCTGGGGGTGTTGTCAGGGTGGAGCCCCGCCTAGAATCCCCAGTGAGGGGCTGGGGGCGTGGTCAGGGTGGAGCCCCGCCTAGACTCCCCCAGTGAGGGGCTGGGGGCGTGGTCAGGGTGGAGCCCCGCCTAGAATCCCCAATGAGGGGCTGGGGGCGTGGTCAGGGTGGAGCCCCGCCTAGAATCCCCCAGTGAGGGGCTAAGATGTAACTAGGGTTTAGAGTACTTGCTTTTTATGTACAAGGCCCTGAACATCCCCATCACTCCCCAAAAATTCTAAACAATAACACAAATATCCATCATTTAGGTTTGAAAATATAGCTGAGTGGTGGACAGCTTGCCTAGGAAGCACTGTCCCTTTTCTCTATCCATGTGTCCACCCGCCACTGCCTACCCATCATTGCTGGAAGGCATGATTTCTATGATCTGCGCAAGTCAGAAAATCCTCCTTCAATATAGTTTTAAGTGGGGAATACTCATTGCATGCAGCCATGGGATTCATGAAGCCATTGTCAGTCATGTGTGCCACGTCGTTTGACTGTTTTTACGCCCCCCCCCCCAGTCTAGCTATCCCCTCTTTCCTCCAGGCCTTCTTGTTCCTACTTCCATGTCCTCTGTAGACCTGCCACTTAATGCATCTGTCATAGTGTGTAGACTTTTGTCCACCTCTGGAGGAAGTAAACACCATTCCTGGTGTCCAAGCTTTATGTCTGTTGCTGAGATACAATGCCTGACAGAAAGTGACTTGGGAGAGAAAGGGGTCTATTTCAGCCTATGATTCCAGGGTACAGCCCATCCTTGCAGGGAAGCCAAGGCAGGAACTTCAAACAGCTGCTCACATCACGTTGACAGTCAAGATCAGAGAGAAGTGACTGTGTGCACTGTCACCTACCCACTTACTTATACTCTGCTTAGTTTATCTTCTTTTATATGGTTCAGGATCCCTGCCTGGGGAGTGATCCATCTGCAGTGGGCTGGGCTTCCTACATCAGTTAACATAATTAAGAACATCTCCCACAGGCACATCCATGGGCAGCTTGATCTACACAGTCTCTCCTTGAGACTGTTTTCCCAGGTTGGGTCATGCTGGAAAGGTGGCCAGCACCTTTGGCTTGAGGCTAATATATGTGTGTTATATATAATGTATAGACACGAGGGAAGTCAACTGGGTTCTGGGGTTGTTTTCCCATCAGTGGCCCAGGGCTTGGAACATGGTACCCATGTAGCAGATGCTAGTGGAGTGGATATGAGTGGGTGTCCCTAAAGTCTTCCAGGCAAGGGCTTCTTCTCTAAGTCCGGGTTTTTGTCTGTGTTCCCAGGGTCCTCCTCAGGACTTGTCTGTGCATCTCTGGTGAGTACAATCATGTTTTCTTATTTTAAAGTGGCATGTGTGTGTGTGTGTGTGTGTGTGTGCGTGTGTGTGTGTGTGTGTGTGTGTGTGTGTGTGTGTGTGTGTGTGTGTGAAGGGAGAAATCAGGCTGAATGTGGAAGCTTTCAGGAAATCAACAATTTATTATTTGGATCCCAAGCACGTCTGAGTTTACCCTGAGCTAAGAGCTGCTGGGGAGGGACAGAGGAAAGGAAGGTGACTCTGGGTAAGTATTAAAGTCACAGTGGCAGTAATGAAGGGGGTGATGTTGATGATGGTGGTGAGCATGGTGATGCTGATGCTGATGATAGTGATGGGGGTTATGGAGATGATGATGGTGGTAATGGTGGTTATGAGGATGTGTTGTTGGTGATGTTGATGGTGGTGATGAGGATAGTGTTGATGTTGATGGTGGTGATGAGGATAGTGTTGTTGGTGATGTTGATGGTGGTGATGATGTTGATGGTGGTGATGATGGTGTTGTTGGTGATGTTAATGGTGGTGATGATGGTGTTGTTGGTGATGTTGATGGTGGTGGTGATGATGGTGTTGTTGGTGATGTTAATGGTGATGAGGATGGTGTTGTTGGTGATGTTGATGGTGGTGATGAGGATAGTGTTGTTGGTGATGTTGATGGTGGTGATGAGGTGGTGATGAGGATGGTGTTGTTGGTGATGTTGATGGTGGTGATGAGGATAGTGTTGCTGGTGATGATGGTGGTGATGATGATAGTGTTGCTGGTGATGATGGTGGTGATGAGGATAGTATTGCTGGTGATGATGGTGGTGATGAGGATAGTGTTGTTGGTGATGTTGATGGTGGTGATGAGGATAGTGTTGTTGGTGATGTTGATGGTGGTGATGAGGATAGTGTTGCTGGTGATGACGGTGGTGATGAGGATGGTGTTGTTGGTGATGTTGATGGTGGTGATGAGGATGGTGTTGTTGGTGATGTTGATGGTGGTGATGAGGATAGTGTTGCTGGTGATGATGGTGGTGATGAGGATAGTGTTGTTGGTGATGTTGATGGTGGTGATGAGGATGGTGTTGCTGGTGATGATGGTGGTGATGAGGATGGTGTTGCTGGTGATGTTGATGGTGGTGATGAGGATGGTGTTGCTGGTGATGACGGTGGTGATGACTAGGCCAGTAAAAACAGCTCAGAGGATAAGAGTACTTGCTGCTGAGCTGGAGAACCTGAGTTCAGGGAACAAAACAAGCCTCTGTGTCACAGCTGGAGGCGAAGACTGATGCCAAGCTCCACATGCAACACAACAGTAATAAAGGAATTCAAAGGGCATAAGGACATCACATGACAGTGTATTTGTATTTACATTGGTGCTCGGTATGTTTGGGTGCATTCAGAATGGACTGCAGCCTCTAGTTCCAGAACCTTCTTCCCACTCCCCAGTCCTGTTCCTACGGAGGGATTCTCCTGACTAGCCCCAGCACCCACAGATCCGCTCCCTGCCTCTGGACTCTCCTGCTGCGGCCATTCCCCACATGGAGCTCCACGCTGTGCATTCTTTGGTGTCTGGTTCTTACACTGAGCCTGGTATAGGCCACACTGTGGTCACGTATAGGCTTCATTCCTTTTTCAGTTGACTTCATTTTTCGGTTTTTTTAAACATTGCATTAAATACTATTAATCTATTTTTAAGGCTTCCCTTTACTTAAGTGTTTTTTTACACTTATTGTGCATGTGTGTATAGGTGTGTATGCATGTGTGTATGTGTGTGTGTATGTATGTGCATGTGTCCGTGTGTGTGCATGTATGTGTTGGTCAGAGGAAAACTTGTGGGAGCTGGTTCTCAATTCATCCAGAGGACCCCCTGGATTGAACTCAAGTCCTGAGGCTTGGCAGCAAGCTCCTTTACCTCTGAGCTCTCTTGACAGCCTTAACCTTAGTATACAAGGCTGACACCTCACTGGGTTTCTACTCTGGTGCACATAGAGATGAGTATCCATTGGGAGCTCAGGAAAATGCCCATCAAAGGAAACGGCCAAATTCCAGGGATCCCCAAAAGTCTTAGCTCACTCCAACCCTGCACCCCTTGGCATGACTGACTCAGGTGTGTCCCTGCAGGTATGCTGGCCCCATGGAGCGAGCAGGAGCCGAGGGCATCCTCACCAACCGCTCTGATGGGACCTACCTGGTGCGGCAGAGGGTGAAAGATACAGCGGAATTCGCCATCAGCATTAAGTAACTTCTCTCTCCTTGAAGCTACTGTGACCTGGGCTCCTCCCTCCCTGACCACGCCCCTCTGACCTGGGCTCCTCCCTCCCTGACCACGCCTCCTCTGACCTAGGCTCCTCCCTCCCTGACCACGCCCCTCTGACCTGGGCTCCTCCCTCCCTGACCACGCCCCTCTGACCTGGGCTCCTCCCTCCCTGACCGCGCCTCCTCTGACCTGGGCTCCTCCCTCCCTGACCACGCCCCTCTGACCTGGGCTCCTCCCTCCCTGACCACGCCCCTCTGACCTGGGCTCCTCCCTCCATGACCACGCCTCCTCCGATCTGGGTTTACCAAGCGTGTGGAGGCATTTACTGTATAAAAGTGTACACTGTCCACACACACCTTTTGTCGAATTACTGCATTCTACCGACTTTTACTTCCTTCCCTCCTCTTCTCTCCCTTGTCTTGTCTCCTCTTCCTTTCTCCCTCGCTTGCAATTTTTGCCTGTACTCTTGCAGCCAGCACTTTTAGCTTTGATGTGTGAGTTAGAAGCTGTGGTCTGTGTCTTCCTGTGTCTGGCTTACTCTACTTTATAACATCCTCCACTTCTTCCCCCATGCTGTAAATGACAGGATGCCATCCTTTTCATGGCTGGATAATATTCCACTGTGTGTGTCTGTCATAGTTTCTTTGTCTACAGACACCTTAGTTGATTCCGTGTCCTGGGTGTTGTTGATAGTTCTGCAATGAATACAGGCTCGTTGGTATCACGTGGATATGCTGACCACTGGTCCATGGGATATAAAACCTAGCGGCCTCAGGACAGATCTCCTGGTTTCCATGCTGCACTAACTTACATCCCGCCATTGAACTGGGATTTTTACTTACATTATTTAATGTTTGTGGGCATTTACCCATGGGTATGGAGGTGGCAGTCTGACATTAGGTGTTTTTAAGAAATTAAAAATTACACTTATTTATTTTTTTTGTGTGTGTGTGTGACAGAGAGAGAGAGAGAGAGAGAGAGAGAGCGAGCGAGCGCACATGTGCCACAGCAGGCATGTAGTGGTTGCAGGAGCTCTCTCCTTCTACCATGTAGGTCTCAGGGATTGAACTCACACTGTTAGGCTTTGTGGAAAGCTCCTTTATGCATTGAACCATCAACAGCCCCCACCTGGAGTTTGTTTTTTGACCTCTGAGACAGGATATCACTGTGTAGCCCTGGCTGTCCTGGAACTCACTCTATAGACCAGGCTGGCCTCAAACTCAGAGATCCTCCTGCATCTGCCTCCCGAGTGCTGGGATTAAAGTCGTGCGCCACCATGGCCCGGCTCCACCTTGAGTTTTGAAACATCATTTCCCCCTGAGAATAGGCTATGCAGGCTGGCCAGTGAGCCTGGGGACCCACCTCTCTCTTCTGCCTACCTAGGACTGGAGTTATAAGTGTTACCCCACCTTGATCTTCTTAAGTGGGTGCTGGGAATTGAACTCAGGTCCTCATGCTTGAGCAACAAGTCCTCACTGACTGAGCCACTTCCTAAGCTCCTACATATATCTTATCTCCTTGAGCTGAGAGCTGGCGTTTTTCTAGCCTAGTTTTCTCATGAGTTTGTGATCCCAGCAGACTGTGCACACGCCTTGATCTTCTTTGGAACTTTGGCTGTGTCTTGGTGACAGCAGCAATGACTGGGGTCAGTATGGTTTTGATTTGCATCTGCACAATAGTTTCAGAAAAGTACCCCATGAGAGGAGCTGGGGAGATGGCTTGGTTTGAAAAGTGCCCTTCAGATCGCCTTGTGGGCCTCAGTTTGATTTCTCAGCAGCCTCTTAAAGCCAGGTCTGGCTGCGCCTGTGACTCCAGCCTGGGGGACTGAGAGGCAGGAGGATCCCAGGACCTCACTGGACAGCCTGGCCTAATCCCCGAGCTCCAGGTCCCTGGAGAGTGGAAAGTGCAGGTGCCTGTCTGTGGAGGGGCCCATGAAGAAGCATGGGGAGAGTGGCCACAGTGCCAGGACCCACTCCACGTGTGCACGTGATCGCCAGGCACAGCCGCCTTGGGTGCCAAGCTCAACGTAGCAGCCAGGGAGTTAATTTGCGCTGGTCACACCACCGCTGATTCCATCTTTATTTTTAGCTTTGGGGTTTTCCAATATTTTTGCGAGAGCTCAGCAATTTAACAAAAGTTTGTTTCCTGTGTGTGCGTGTACCATGGTGCACTGCGAAGGCCAGAGGACAACGTGACAAAGTCTGTTCTTCCATCCCAACATGAGGGGTCCGGGGATTGAACTCAAATTGTCAGGCTTCGTGGCAAGCCCCTTTACCCGCTGAGCCATCTCAGTGGCCCCTCCACGCTTAAACAAAAAAAGCACTTCTAGGGGTTTTTGTGTTACTTAGCTTCTCCTGTTGGCAGAAATGCCCGTCTTTCCCCTAGATCCGCCTGCCTCTGCTTACGGAGTGAGGGGATTAAAGGCGTGCGCCACCGCCATGCCCAGTGTCCTCTTCCATTTTCGTTGTTCTGTGATTTACCAGGCCAACAGAGCCTCCTTTCTTCCCATCCTTCCTATCCCACCATCTTTCCGGCTGCACAGCGGACTCTTCCCTCTCTATTCAATGACACTATTATAGTCTTCTCGCAGGCTCTTCCTGGCTTCTCAACACACTCCTGAGGTAGTAGATTTACAAAATCCTGACAGAAGCCACTGAATGGAGAAAGAGGTTGCCCTCCTCACAACTGGAAAGAACCATGGGGAAGGAGCCGTGGCAGGAGCATGGGGCAGCTTGTCACATCGCACCCACACTCAGCAGAATGTCTTAGGGTTTCTGTGGCTGCAATGATGCACTGTGACCAAAAGCAACTTGGGGAGGGAAGGGTTAATTCAGCTTACAATTCCACTCCATCACTGAAGGAAGTCACAGCCAGAACCTGGAGGCAGGAGCTGATGCCCAGGCCATGGAGGATGCTGTTTACTGGCTTGCTCCCCATGGATTGCTCAGCCTGCTTTCTTACAGAACCCAGAACCAGCAGCCCAGGGATGGCCCCACCCACAGTGGGCTGGGCCTCCCCATCAATCATTAATTAAGAAAATGCCCCACAGTCAGATCTTATTGAGGCATTTTGCAATGAGGTTCCCTCTTCCAAAATGACTCTGTGTCAAGTTGATGTAAAATAGAGATGAATGCTGGGGGTCCAGCTTGCTTTCTCCTTTCTTACTTAGTTCAGAACTCCAGTCCCAGGGATGTTGGCACCCACATCCAGGAGGGACTTGCCCTGTCAGTTAACCCCCTCACAGACTGGCCCAGAGGTCACTAAATCCTGTCAGGTTGACACCCAGGATGAGTTACCTCAGGGACGAATAAAACTTCTATATAAGATGAAGAATGGGAGACCCAGAGTGGCAGAGACCCCAGGAGTATGGGCTGGGCTCCCCAGCCCCAAAGGAGTCCAGCTTGATTCTTCCATCCTTGGGGCTTGCAGCCTGGGTGGTGGCGTGGTAGAGATCCTCAGACTCGGGACTCAGCCGTCTGATCCTCTCTCTCCCTTGCTTCAGGTATAACGTCGAGGTCAAACATATTAAAATCATGACATCAGAGGGGCTATACCGGATCACGGAGAAGAAGGCTTTCCGAGGCCTTCCGGTAAGGGCCACTGCCCCCGCCCCCACAGAAGCTGCCCAGAGCCTGCGCAGCACATGTCTGCACCCATGTCTTAGGATCCTCACTTCATACTTAAAGAAGCCCTCCCCAGGGAGACACTGACCATAAACAACGGTGTGGAAAAGACAATTAATGACATAATAGTGCTGGGCACTCACAGCGGTGTCTGTTAATGTCCAACAGGCTGAGCTGGGGGAAAGGCTCATAGATAAAGTGCCCAAGGGCTTCAGGGTGATCCCCAGAACCCACAGGAAAGTCAGGTGTGGTTGTGAATGTAACCCCAGCCCTGTGGAACTGGAGACAACTGGCTCCCTGACTAGGCAACCAGGGGCCCTGCCTCAAAATAAAAGGTGGGGTGTGATAGAGGGGACATCTGAAGTCAACCTTGGTCCCCACACACATGCCCACACCCACACACAGATGTGTGCACACTCACCACCACCCCTCACCGCTGACTGGAGTTAGCCTACCCTCTGCCTTCCCGGTTCACAGGCTACTGGGCCCAGATGGTTACAGGTCTCCAAACTGGCTCCGCATGACCTGAGCGACTGCCTGTCTCATTGAGAATATATGAGCGCGTAGCCAGTGTTTGATGTATTGTTAATGCTTTTTATCTTCCTCTAGACATTTAAAACTGAACTGATTGGTGTGCCTAAGTAACATGGGCCTTACCCATGATCAGTAGATCTTTGGGGAAACTGAGGACACTGACAGATTCATAACTTAACAAGTGTTGAGTCAGGTCCTTCCACCGTTATGTGGGTTCTGGGGCTGGGGACAGAACCCGACCCACTGAACCATCCTACCTGCCCCACCCCAATTTTTTTTTCATGATAATGGTATTTTTTAACCTGGGGTTCTTGAATGGGGCACTTTGTGGAACACCCTTGAATTTGGGCCCAGCTGATTCTGTGTTGTCAGCATGAGCCATTTGTGGGAGAAATACCCGTAAAGCCAACAAACTGGGAAGTTGAAATCAAATCTAAAGTCTTTCACAGAGGCCAGATCTGAGCTACTAATCTCAGCTGCCACTCACGCATCTTGTCCCTGCCGTGGGACCTGGGCAGAGAACTTAGTGTCTCTATTTATAAACTGAGAGAGGGCTGGCAGGATGGCCTAGTGATCCCTGGAAAGCACATGGTGGAAGGTGAGAACTGGGTCCTGCAAGGTGACCTCTGACCTTCACATGCCCTCTGTAGCACCCTCCACCCTAAATAAATAAATAAATAAATAGATAAATAAATAAATAGATAAATAAATAAATAAATGTAAAATGGAAGAGTTGTGAACTTCCTCAACACGCAGGGTTCCCTGGAGGCCTTGGTAATGTGTGTGTCATGTGCACATTGGCCGGTGCTTACATGATTATTGATTACAAAGGCATGGGCACTGATGGTAGGCTGTGAATTTGGTGAGTCTCCTTGGTAAACTCAGCAGGAAGTAAACCGAACTGGCTGTTTGGAGAACTGGCCTCAGCCTGTGTAGTCTATGCTTGACTCTGTTCATGCTGGGATCTAACACATGGCAAAACAGGTTCTTCCAGCTCACAGCTGGAGGCTGGGGACTGTCCTGGAGGGAGGTGTGGGGCAGGAGCATGAGGCATCCATAGTCAGACAGCAGAGAGCAATGGAATTTGGTGCCCAGCTTGCTTTTTTTTTTTTTTTTTTGACAGGGTTTCTCTGCGTAGTTTTGGTGCCTGTCCTGGATCTTGCTCTGTAGACCAGGCTGGCCTCGAACTCACAAAGATCTGCCTGGCTCTGCCTCCTGAGTGCTGGGATTGAAGGCGTGTGTCACTGCCGCCCGGCCCGCTTTCATCTTTTTATTCATTCTCCCTGGGACAGCAGCCTTGGATGGTGTCACTCACATTCAGGTGGCGTTTCCCACCTCATCTGAGTGCAGCCATGCCCAGAGGTGTGCCTCAGGGTGAGTCTAGGTCTTTCAAGGTGACGGTCAATATTGCCCATTGCAGGGTCCCTTCCACGGACGGTCCTTGCTGTTCCAGCAGAGGAAGGAGTTCCCTGTCATAATGACCCGCCCAGGAGCTGTTTGGAGCACAGACAGGGGCTGCTGAGCTTTGCTCTGCCCTGGCCTGGCCAGCTGGAATAACAACTGCTCTGCGGTTATTTTTCCAGGAGCTGGTGGAGTTTTATCAGCAGAATTCTCTCAAAGATTGCTTCAAGTCCCTGGACACCACCTTGCAGTTCCCTTACAAGGAGCCTGAGCGGAGAGCCATTAGCAAGCTGCCAGGTAGGGGACACCCCAGGCTGGGGGTGGGGGCTACACAGCACCTTCTCTCCGTGGAGGGAGAGCCAGGGGTGCAAGGGGCTGCCTGCCCACCCCTACTTTTGGTTTTGGTAACTAATTTTTAAATGCTTATTTATGTGCCATTGTGTGATGTTGGAGATTTCTCCTTTTATTTGTTAAAGGTTGATTTGTGTGTGTATGTGTGCCACCCGAGTGTTGCCTTAGTTAGGGTTTCTATTTCTGTGAAGAGACACCATGACCACAGCAACTCTGATAAGGAAAACATTTAATTGAGGTGGGTTGCTTATAGTTTCAGAGGTTCAGTCCATTATCATCATGGAGAAGAGCATGGTGGCATGCAGGCAGACATGGTGCTGGCCACATCTTGATGAGAAAGCAACAGGAAGTAGACTGAGGCATTGGGCATGGCTTGGGCATGTATGAGACCTCAAAGCCTACCCCTACAGTGACACACACTTCCTCCATCAAGGCCACATCTTCTAATAGTGCCACTCCCTATGAGCTTGTGGGGGCCAATTACGTTCAAACTACCACATTCTACTCCCTGATTCCAATAAGCTTCTAACAATATCATAATGCAAAATGTATTCAGTCTAACTCCAGAAGTCCCCATAGTCTATCACAGTCTCAATAATGTTTAAAAGTCAAAAGTTCCAAGTCTCTTCTGAGATTCATTCACTCTCTTAATTGTAATCTCCTGTAAAATAAAATAAAAAAACCAGATCATAAACTTCTAACATATAATGGCATAGGATCTATGTTAGCATTTCAAAACACAGGAAAGGGAGCAGAGTGAGGAAATACTGGATCAAAGCAAGACCAAAAACCAGCTGGGCGATCTCCAAACACTGCGTCTCCATGTCTGATGTCAAAGCACTCTGCAGATCTCCAGCTCTATTCAGCTTTGTTGACTATAACACACTTCTTTCTCTTGGGCTGGTTCCACTCCCATGTATCCCATGACTCTGGCACCAACATCTTGGGATCTGCAAGGCAATCTGGGCTTCAACTTTGCAGCTTCACACTCAGGCCTCTCTACTAGGCCTCCATTCAGGGACACCTCTGACACATGCCTGGCCTCAGCTTTCTTTAGGCATAGAGGCAAATTCTGTAACCCACTTCTTTTATCCTTAACTCTGAAGCTAGACTCATGTGACAGAAGCTGCCAAGTTCTGTTGCTTACTGGGGCTGTGTATGTTTTCTCAGGTTCTGCCGAGCTGTGGTCCTGCAGCCGCTTGGACCCATGTAAACACATAGAGACTTATAGTATTTACAAACTGTGTAGCCTCTTGCTAGCTAGCCCTTATAACTTAGTCCATTTCTATTTATCTATAAGTTGCTACATGGTTGTGGCTTACAGGTGCATCTTGCTTCTCCTGGTAGTGCTGGTGTCTCTCTCCAGACTCCTCTTTTCTCTATCCTGTTTCTCTCCTTCAATTTTCCTCCTGTCTCTAAGCTGCCTTGTCATAGGCCAAAGCAGCTTATTTATTAACCAATGGGAACAACATATGTTCACAGCGTTCAGAAAGACATCCCCCAGCAGTGCTGGAACATGGCGCTCTTGTTCAACTACATCTTCACCAGCTTTCTATCTTTTATTGCCTAAGGTTGGCTCTCTTGGACCTCACTCTGTAGCCCAGGCTGGCCTCAAACTTAGAGATCCACCTGCCTCTGCCTTCTGAGTGCTGGAATTAAAGGCATGCACCACCACACCCAGCTCTAAGCTTTTCTTTAGTTCCTTCCCACAAGTTGGAAACTTATCTGGGTGCGATCTTGCTCTGAGGTCACCACTCCCTTTATTCCATTTCTTCATCCATTCATCTTATTGAACACAGGACTTAGCTCCATTTCACTTCCTGGTGCCTCTTTTCTCAATCTGTACCTTTTGTGTTTTTATTTGCTCAGTTTGCTATTTTTCATTATAAATCTTCATTAGAGTTACCACTAATAACCATGTGACAGAGTCTGTAGTAGGCTGTATAATTGCTAACACAGTTAATCCAAGCTCTTAATTTTAGCCCCAGGCAGGCTTTTTGGACAAGGACAAAAAGCAGCCACATTCTTCACCAAAATATCACAAGAATGATCTCTAGGCAACATGCTAAAACTATTCTCCTCTGAAAATTACTGAGTCTGCCTCTCATCGTTCAAATTGCTCTTAGCACCACTGTCTTCCATGCCCCTACTAGTAGGGCACATTAAGTGGTGCTGAGAGCATTCCACTGCTTTCAAACTCCCAAAGTCCAAACTCCTCCAAACAAAACATGGTCCAGCCTATCACTGTGGTATTTTAAAAACAGCAGGAAGGAGTCGCACCATACAACAGGGTTCACATAGGAGGTTTATTGAGGGGAGGGGAGAGAAAAGGGGCAGAGAAGGGAGCAGGGACCTGAGGACAAGGAATGGAAAGAGAAAGAAGATGGAGGTGTACAAGGCCTACCTTTCATAAAGAAACATAGCAAATGTGTGCAGGGGTGCTCTTAGTGGCTGCAGCTGAGGACGTATCATGTCAGGACCCTAAGGGCAGGCCAGTACAGATGCCTAAATGCTAACAACCACAACAGTACCTCTGGCCCTGGTGCCAACTTCTGTCTTAGTTTGGGTTTCTATTGCTGTGAAGAGGCACCATGACCATGACAACTCTCATAAGGAAAACAATTAATTGGACCTGCTTACAGTTTCAGAGGTTCAGTCCGTTATCATCATGTCAGGGAGCATGGTGGCATGCAGGCAGACATGGTGCTGGCCACATCTTGATGAGAAGGCAACAGGAAGTGGACTGAGGCACTGGACATTGCTTGGGCATATAGGAGACCTCAAAGCCCTCCCCTACAGTGGTGTACTTCCTCCAACAAGGCCACATCTCCTCATAGTGCCACTCCCTATGAGCTTATGGAGGCCAGTTACATTCAGACTACCCAAGTGCAGTGTCTGCAGAGGCCAGAAAAGGGTGCTGTATCCCCTGGAGCTGGAGTTACTGGTGGTTGTGAGCTGCCCAATGTGGGTGCTGGGAACTGAACTCAGGTCCTCTGGAAGAGCAGCAAATGTTCTTAATCACTGAACATCTCTCCAGCCCCTATTTTTAATCTTTAATCATGTGTAAACATGTGTGTCTGTGTATGGCTCTGTGTGCTTGAGTGCAGTGTCCACAGAATCCAGAGCAGAGTGTTAGATTTCCAGGAACTGGAGTTACAGGTAGTTTGGAGCCAGCCTTCATGTGGGTGCTGGGAACTGAACCCCTGAATCACCTTTCCAGCCACCCTTAATGGCTTTTTAAAATATAGTCTACCCTCTCTGTGTATCTGAGCTTAAATATGAAGGTTAAGGACAGCAGATGTACAGAAATTGACTATATATGAAACACTATTAAAATTATTGAAAACCTGGTCTCACCAGGTGTGATGTGTGTACTTATAATGCCAGCACTCGGGAGGCTGAAGCAGGATGATGACAAATTTAGGCTCAGCGTGGGCTACACAGTGAGTTGGAACCACAGTGGGCTACATCATGAAACCTTACTTAAAATATTTAAGTTTTCTAAATTTGGCCTGGGAGGACAGTGTTGGGAGTAGAGTTGTGTCCCTTCAGCTTAGAGGTCACCCAGTGGATGCTCTGGTTTCATGTTTATCGCTGTGATAAAATGTCACGGTGGAAAGCAATACATGGGGGAAAGGACTTTAGTCCACAGTTCCAGGTTACTGTCCATCCCTGTGGCAGGGGTGGCGGGGGCGGCAGGGGCCGGCGGGGGCGGCAGGGGCCGGGGGGGGGGAGTCACAGAGGCAGGGGCCTGAGGCAGCGGTCACATCCCATCAGCAGTCAGGAGCAGAGAGAGATGCATGTGTGCTTGCTCTTTCGTGCTCCGCTCATTTCGTCCACTCTTATTCAGCCCAAGACACCCCAGCTGCCTAGGGAATGGTGCCACTCACGGTGGGCTGGATCTTCCACATCAATTCACTTCATTAAGACAACTCCCACAGACATGTCCACAGGCCAACACAATGCAGACATCCCTCTTGGAGACTCTCTCCCAGGTTTTTCTTGGTTGGGTCAAGTTGACAATTGAAGCTGACCACCCTCAGCTAGGTGGTACAGTCCCGAGAGCACGTCCCTCTTTACACTCTCCCTGACATGATGAGTCATCATTTACAGATGATGGCTGATATTTATCTCAGATGCTTAGGTATCTCATTTTCTCTTCACAGCTGGGAGCACCAAGTATTTTGGCACCGCCAAAGCCCGCTATGACTTCTGTGCCCGGGACCGATCGGAACTGTCCCTTAAGGAGGGTGACATCATCAAGATCCTCAGCAAGAAGGGACAGCAGGGCTGGTGGCGCGGGGAAATCTATGGCCGGGTGAGGCAGGAGGGGGATGGCTAACTGGGTGGGGTGTGGCTTGGCTGTGGTGGGATGGAGTGTGGTTCCCATGCAGGTCACCCTTAGTCTGAGGGGCAAAAGGACACTGAGACTTAACACATTTTCCCACACATATCTATTTATTGAGAACATACTGTGAGCTGGAGATTTTTCTGAATGCAAAGGGAGTATTGTCCAATGGCTATCTTTGTGAAGCAGTGAGGTCATGTGACCTTTAACCAGGCAGTCACCCCAGGGAGTGGTCAGGATGGTGATGGGAAAGAGGACCCAAAGTGGGGAACTCCTCACCCACCCCTCCAGAGGTTAGGGTGATGAGAGGTTAGGAGGATAAGGAATAAAAGGTCCAAGGGATAAAATGGCTGCCGGTGGGCTGGAAACATTCTAAACTGGAAAAGTGCTTGCATTACAAACTTAAATACTGAGTTCAATCTCCCAGAACCCACCCACCCATCAGATCCATTCCTCAGAATCCACCCACCCATCAGATCCATTCCTCAGAACGCACCCACCCATCAGCTCATCCATTCCTCAGAACCCACCCACCCATCAGATCCATTCCTCAGAACCCACCCATCCATCAGATCCATTCCTCAGAACGCACCCACCCATCAGATCCATTCCTCAGAACCCACCTGCCCATCAGATCCATTCCTCAAAACCCACCCACCCATCAGTTCAGCCATTCCTCAGAACCCACCCATCCATCAGATCCATTCCTCAGAACCCACCCACCCATCAGATCCATTCCTCAGAACCCACCCACCCATCAGCTTATCCATTCCTCAGAACCCACCCAATCCATCAGTTCAGCCATTCCTCAGAACCCACCCACCCTATGTGTATGTCCATCCATTGGCCTACCCTCCCCTTCCATCCACCCACTCATTTGCCCATGTGTACATCCATCCATTGACTCCCCCCTCTACCTCCCACTCCACCCATCATTCACACAAGAGGAAAATTGAGTATGGAGGCACCCACATGCAATCTCGGTGCTGGAAAGGCAAAGATAACTGAGGTTCACTGAACAACCAGCCTCACTTAATTGGTGAGTTCCAGGCTGATAAGAGATCCTGTCTTAGAAAACAAGGTGGCTAGTACCCAAGGAAGGACACCCCATGTTAACACACACACACACACACACACACACACACACACACACACACACACAAGTCTATCAGCAAGTGCCTTAGTCAGGGTCACTATTGCTGTGATAAAACACCATGACCAAAAACAAATTGGGGAGGAAAGGGTTTATTTCACTCACAATTCCATATAACAGTTCATCATCAAAAGCAGTGAGGGCAGGAGCCTGGAGGCAGGAGCTGATGCAGAGGCCATGGAGGGGTGCTGCTTACCGGCTTGATCCCTGTGACTTGCTCAGCCTGCTTTTCCTGGAACCCAGGACCAGCAGCCTAGGGGTGGCCCCACCCTCAGTGGTTGGGCCCTCCCCATCGATCGCTAATGAAGACAATGCCTTCCAGCCAGATCTTAAAGAGGCATTTTCTCCGTTGAGGGCCTCTCCTTTCAGATAACTCATGTTTGTGTCAAGTTGAAATAAAACTAGCCAGTACAGTAAGGTTGGGGAAAATACAGAAGGCAAATTCCCCCGTGTATGCGAAGGCCCTGGAGTGAGAGGGTGGTGACAAAGATGGGGGATGCAGAGGAGGATGCTGTCCCCTCACTGCTGTGGCACATGGAGGTGCTCAGTAACTACTGGATGTGTGGAGAGGTAGACTTGGGGTGAACCACAGGGTTCTTTGCCCACTCTGGCTCTAGTAGGAAGGAGAAAGATGTTTCTGAAGGTGCTGCAGGCCGGCTTGCTTTGGCTAAGTTCCTTCTTTGTACTGTGTGGCCGGAGGCCCTTCCCCATGTCATCCTCTGATGAACTTGAGCATTTAGCGTTCTTCTTTGCTCGAAAGTTCTCTCAGTATTTTTTGAGTGAAGATAAGGACACTGGTTGGAACTTCTGTTCTATTGGGGGGGAACATGTCACAAAGCTCCCATGATTTAGAGAAATGCTTAGATGATAAACACATTTGTTGTCACATTTAGTGAGTTATGGTGCACAGCTAGGCATCGAGAGTCATTTAGAGTGTTTAAGCAGGTCTGGGGCAGACAGGGTTCATCCAAGCATTCATTTACAAGTCACCCATGTCTGTGCAACCATTCTCTCTATTTATGTGTCTGTCTCTCTAGCCACCCATCCTTCCACCATGTATTCATCAAGCTATCATCCACCACCATCCATATGTCCACTTATCTATCAATCATCTATATATTTATTCATCTTTCACCCCATCCATTCACTCAGCATCCATCCACTTACCTACCCACCTAGCCACCCATCTATCCCATCCACTCACATATTTATTCACCAGCCATTCACCCACCCATCCACTTATCCACCAGTCCATCCATCCACCAGTCCATCCATCCATCCATCCATCCATCCATCCATCCATCCATCCATCCATCCATCCATCCATCCATCCATCCATCCATCCATCCCATCCATCCATCCATCCATCCATCCATCCATCCATCCATCCATCCATCCATCCATCCACCCATTCATGCATCCATCCACCCATACATCCATTCATTACCTATCTATCCCATCCACTAATGTATCTACAACCATCCATCTATTCATGCACTCATCTACTCATTTATCCGTCCATCCATCCATTTATCCATCCATCTATCATTTACCTACCCACCCATCTATCCATCTGTCTACTCAACATTCCAAGAAATATTAATGAAGTGTTTACTGAGTGCTGGGACCCGTTCTAGGCTCTTGGGAGTCTGGTGAGTAGGAGATAAACTCTGCCCTTGTCACCCTCATGTGATGGAAGAGGAGTTGGCTTAGCAGTTAATCCTGTCAAGCAGCAGAATACATAATCATTCATTATTATATCACAACGATGATGAGTTCTGTGGAGGACAGTCAGGGCAAGGCTAGATGTGTGTGGAGTGGGTGGGGCTTACTGTGTTAAGCAGGGTGACTAGAAGACTTTACTGACGAGGTGGCACATGAGCAGAGGGCCATCCTTGGGCATGCACAGTGGAGTAACAGCAGGTGTGAAGGCCTCAAGGCATGAGGGGTCTAGCATGCTGTGATGAGGGGTGAAGATGACAGATTTTTCTCATGGGGTTTTCTTCTGTCTCCAGATTGGCTGGTTCCCTTCCAACTACGTGGAGGAAGACTATTCTGAATACTGCTGAGCCTGGTGCCCTGCAGGAGAGAGAGAGAGAGAGAGAGAGAGAGAGAGAGAGAGAGAGAGAGAGAGAGAGAAGAGGCAGAGGCATGCTGAGCCCAGGACGCCAGCAGGGTTGAGGGGCCATGAGCTGTCCTCGATGACAGAGCATCTGGATGGAGAGCAGACAGCCGGTAGCCACGTGGCAGGGTTCCCAGGATGAAGCCCAGATGGTTAATTTATAACACATTGATTGTCTCCAGTCCCCCAAGGAAGATGGGGCTTGAGGCAACTGCTTCTAATAAAATGAGGAGAGCAGGAATTGGCGTGCTCCAGACCGTCTGTAAGGGGAGCTACAGGAAGGGTGCACACCGACAAAAGTTCACTCAGCACTGCCCCCTCACAGCGAGGTCTCCTTTCTCTGCCTTTTATGGTGCAGGTTGAAGGAGACCTGGGATTCTTACCTAGCAGGCGAAAGTGCTGTGCTTACAGGTCCAGGATTAGAGATCAAGTCTACACCTCTCCCTTTCTTCTTTTCTGTCCTTGGTGCTGAAGATGGACCTTTTGGAGGGTGTGGCCAGTATTTGTGGGCAGACACTCTTGCTGAGCCCCTCACTGGGGTAGGGTCCCTACCCCCCTAGGGTGGGGCTCCACCCTGACCACGCCCCCAGCCCTCTCATGCCCCCAGCCCTCACTGGGGATTCTAGGTGGGGCTCCTCCCTGACCACGCCCCCAACCCTCTCACTGGGGGATTCTAGGCGGGGCTCCACCCTGACCACGCCCCCAGCCCCTCACTGGGGATTCTAGGCGGGGCTCCACCCTGACACTCCTCCAGCCTCCTCACTGGGGGATTGATTTTAGGCGGGGCTTCCACTGCTGTGCCACAACTCCAGTCACCTTAAAATCGGGGTCTTTACTCTATAGCCCAGACTGGCCTTCAACTTGTCATCCTCCTGCCTCAGCTTTCGAAGGGCCTAAATGACAGGACTCCACCATCACTTGCTTTTGTAGTAATAGAGTTAATGATTTTCATTCCCTCCTTCCACATTACACTGAGCAAGGGAAGCAGTCTCAATATATACTCTCCAAAAATCCAGCTTGAATCCTACAAACAGTGACCGCGGCGTGCTGGGGGACGTCTGGCTTTCTTCTATCATACTGCCTCCTGCAGAGACATCACTGGTTGCACTGGAGCCCTTGGCACATGCTAGACCCAGAGCTTTCTTTGCCTGCCTCATAGAACAACTGTACTCTGGTTTACCCAGGCTCGTTTTTCTGTTGCCCTGGTGTGGTTATTAACCACAACCTGTGTCCTAGCCTGACGTTCATTGCTGTGGTAAACAACCTGACCAAAAGCTACTTAGAAGGGAAGGATCTGTGTTTGGCTACACTTCCAGGTCACAGTCCATCACTGATGAAGTCAGGGCAGGAGCTGAGCTGGGAACTGCAGCAGAAGCCATGGAGGATGCTCTTATGGCTCAGCTGGCTTTCTTATAACCCAGGACCTCCTGTCTAGGCATGGTGCTGCCCACAGCAGACACCGCCAATCAAGATGATCTCTCTCAGACACAGTCACGGGTCAGTCTGATCTGGTTAGTCCTTCAGTTTAGACTCCCTGAGAGTAGCTGTGTCAGTGGACAGCTAAGCTGTCTAGGACATTGTTTCAGTCTCCAGAGTGTCACATTTGTGTGGCACGTACTCTTCTCATTGGTGGGATAAAACATTCTGGCTAAAGAAGCTTAGGGCAGGGAGGTTTGTTGTGGTTCATGGTTGCTGGGCACAGTCCTTCATGGCAGGGGAGGCATGGTGACAAGCGTGTGAGACACCTGGTCACAGGGCATTCACAGCCAGGAAGTGGAGAGATGCGTGCTGTGTAGCTAAAGTTTTCCTGGTTCTGTTCAGCTCCTGTGGCCTTGCAGCCGGCCACTTGGACCCAAGTAAACACACAGAGACTCATACTACTTATAAACTTTATGGCTGTGGCAGGCTTCTTGTTATCTAGTTCTTATATCTTAAATTAACCCATTTCTATTAATCTATAAGTTGCCACGTGGCTTTGTGGCTTACTGATACTTTTACATCTCGCTTCCCCTGTGTCTGGCTGGTGACTCCTGACTCAGCTTTCCTCTTCCCCGAATTCTCTTCTCTGCTTGTCCTGCCTATGCTTCCTGCCTGGCTACTGGCCAATCAGCATTTTATTTATCCATAAATCAGAACAACACATTCATACATCCCCAGCAGTGCTGGTGCTCAGTCGAGCACCCCAACCCTTGGGATGGGGCCATCCATATTCAGGGTGGGTTTTCCCACATCAGTTTACCTAACATAGATAGTCTCTCACAGGCATGACCAGAGAATGGTTTCACGTGTGATGCTAGAGCCCTGCAAGTCCACAGTGTCACCATCACGGTTTTGCTATCCTAGACTATCTCATCTGCAGTCAGACCCCAAGACAAGGATTTGAGGTTATAAGGTTTCTCTGGGAGGCTTCACAGTGTCTCCAGAATAGAGTTGGAGAATGCCATATGAACTCGGTCTCCTTTCCTTTTTGTCCATGTATGCACACATGTGCATATGTGTGTTCATATGTATGCCAGTGCACACATGAATGTATCTGCTTGCAGGTGTGTGTGTGTGGCTGTGTGGAGGCCAGGGGACAGCCTCGAATGTTGTTTCTCATGTGTCATCCATTGTCTTTTTGAGGTAGGGTCTCTCACTGGTCCGAATTGCTGCTAGCAAGCTGCCAGGCAGGAGGACATCTTAGGCGGGAGGGCTGCAGCCCTGGTGCTTTCTCTTCACGCAGGGAGGATGAGGGATGGCAAAGCTCCTCCAAAAAATTAAAAAGTTCTTAGCCGGGCAGTGGTGGCGCACACCTTTAATCCCAGCACTGCAGAGCGAGATCCCGAACAGCCAGAGCTACACAGAGAAACACTGTCACAAAACAACAAAAAAAGTTCTTTATTCTAGGGCTGGAGAACTGGCTCAGCGGTTAGGAGCACTGTCTGCTCTTGCACAGGATCCGGGTTTAATTCCCCACACCCACACAGCAAGTCACAACCACCTGTAACTTCAGTTCGTGGGCTCTGATGCCCTCTGCTGGCCTCTGCAGGTACAACACACACAGTGCACAGACTGGCAAAACACCCACACACCCATAAAACAATCTTCAAAAATGTCTTCTTTCTTTCTTTTCTTTCGAGACAGGGTACTCCTGGATGCCCTGGAACTTGCTCTGTAGACCAGGCTGGCCTCAAACTCACAGAGATTCCCCGGCCTCTTCCTCCTGAGTGCTGGGATTAAAGGCATGTACCACTGCTGCCCAGCCTTAAACACGTTTCTTTATTCTTGAGGATTTCATATATGCATACAATGAGATATGACCATGGCTACCCTGCCACATCCTCCCTCCAACTCCATCCATACTTGACTGCACATTTCCCCCTCTTAACTTCATGTCACAAAACAAACAAACAAACAAACAAACAACAAACAATCCACCACCAAGTCCAGTTACTGCTGCCTGTATGTACAGGGCCGTGTGGCCATCCACTGGAGTGTAGAACACCTGTGGGCAGCCACACTCTCAGCAAGGAATGACTCTCCCTCCCCCAGCAGCCCCACTGCCAAGAGGCCCTCAGCGAGGGGTGAGGCCTGGAGAACTCTGTGTCTGAGCTGGGACTGTGGCTGGCTTGGTCTTTCACAGGTGCCCGCTGCTGCTGTGAGTTCCTGAGTGTCATCGGCATGCCATGTCCAAGACAGCATCTCAGTGCGCTCTTCCCCACCCCGATGCTCTGATGTTCACTGAGCCTCGGTGGTGGGCTGATGTGGTGGCTCCATTTAGGAGTGAACTCCATTTTGCACTCCCATCACCTTGACCAATAATGCATCTCTGTACTGACCAGTCCACTGCAGGGACAAGGCTCTGTGACCCAGCCTGAGGGCTGCCCCAGTCTGTGGTGTGCACACAAATATTTAGAAGGTACATTGGTAACATGACCATTCCGGAAAACAACAGCAGCCCGGTGATGGTCCAGGGCCATGACCGCCCAGACTTGGGTCATGACCTGGTCATGACTTCCCAGCTGTGGGCTGTGACTCCAAGCCCTGGGCCATGACCTTCCATCCCTTCCTCAGCCATGACCTCCCAGCTGAGAGCTTTTGATCAGGGTCACAGTTCTAGGCAGGAAATTGTTCCCGTGGAAGGGAACTTAACTTTTATTTATTTAGTTATCCTTTGTTTTGGGGACAGGGTCTCAAGAGTCTCACACTGGCTGTGGACTCACTATGTAGCTGGGGATGACCTTGAACTCCTGGGATGACAGGCCTGTGTCACCACACCTAGTTTATTGTGTGCTGGGGATTGAAACAGGGCTCTCCTGGGAGAGCTCTACCTGCCTCACCCAGCCCAGAGGAATGTCTTTTCTCATGACGCCCTCTTTGGGTTGTGGGTACAGGGTTCCATCTCTTTACCACCTCATACTATAGCTCATTTTCTCCTGTCTGTCTGTCTGTCTGTCCCCTTGGCTTCAGGTTCCGGTCTGTTTGTCTGTTTATTTATTTATTTTTTTACATGTTATTATTAGGGCTCTTACTTATACCAAACGATGGGTTTTGTTATGACGTTTCCCTACATGTATGATGTATTTTGATTGTATCCTCCATCATCCTCCTTGCCCCGCCCACTCCTGCTATCCCCTCCTCTTCCCACCTGGTCGGTTTTCTGTTTTCAGGTCTGGTTTTTGATGGAACACTGAATTCCATCAGGGTCGAAATGAGAAGCTGTTTACAGGAGTGTTTACACCACTCAAGAAATGTTTATCCTTCTCCAGGAGACCAACTGTCTATCAATCCCAGGAAAGGGCGGGGCTTCACAAGCCCCTCCCCTCCAAACTGATAACTCCATCAGGCATCAGCAAGGGGCTGTGCACTGTTGGTCTTGTTTCAGAAAAGGCCCTGGGCATCAGACTGCTTCTCTTCAACATATATTATTCATGCCCTGGAGACACTTTGCTATTGAATACTTTATTTTTAAGATTGTGGTTAAACAGAGCATGCACTTTACCACCCCTATCATGCTGAGCGTTTTAACCATTGCTAAGTATATTCAATGGTTATATTCAATATATATATGCCTCCAGCACCAATGCCCACCTTCCAGAACTTTCTCATCATTTGTGCTACATAACCCTCTGCCCTCTGCCCCTAGGTCTTGGCAGTTCCTATCTGGTTAGATTTTATCCACAGTACTTTAAGGCTAAGTCAAGAGCCAGAAGTTGGCTTTTTGGTTTTGAGCCTAGCCTTTAACGGCTGAGCCATCTCTCCAGCTCAGAAGTTGGCTTTTTGTGTGGATTTCTTTCCATCGGCAGGGATCACCCTTACCATGCACAAATAACAGAAGGGCTAGTGTGCGGGGTCAGGGATAGGACAGGACCTCAGAGTGTACTTTAAGCAGGAAGGTGCCACTGTATTGAGCGTCCCTGTGGCCCAATGTCAGATCCAACTTTGTAGGCCGTGGAGAATGGTGGCTGAGACGTCATGGAGACTCGGAGATCATCTCACCCCCTGGGAAATTAACTGCACATTTTGGGGGATGACCGTGCCTTTCTGTACCAGGGAGTCAGAGTCATACTCTTTGAAGACATAGCATCATGGTGTGGCCAGGGAGATGCCTCAGAGGTTGAGAGCTTTTTCTGCACAAACATGAGGACTGAGTTAGAATCCCTGACACATGAGTAAAGAGCTGGGCTTGGTCATATACATCCATAGTGCCAGCCCTCGGAGGGGTGGAGGCAGGGGCTTGCTGGGGCTTGCTGACTGTCAGCTGAGCTCTGGGTTCAGCAAGAGACCACGTGTCAGGGGAATACATTGGGAATGACAGCCTCCTGTGGCCTGCACACCTGTGAGGGTGTGGGCACCTACATATATAGGTGTGAACAACACACACACACACACACACACACACACACACACACACACACACACACAAAGCCAAATCTCAGTGCTAAGTTACTCTCTCATCACTTCAGTGCAGGGGTTCTCAACCTGTGGGTCATGACCCCTTTGAGGGTCAAATGACCACCACAGGGGTCCAATATCAGATATCCTGCCTATCAGATATTTACAGTATGGTTCATAATAATAGCAAAATTACAGTTATGAAGGAGCAACAAAATAACTGTGTGGTTGGGGGTCACCACACCTGAGGAACTGCATTACAGGGTCACAGCATTAGGAAGGGTGAGAACCACGGCTCTAGTGGCTACCAGGCCACAGCACTGCCTGGTTCTCTCTCCGGAAGGCCAGTGCCTCATGCACACACCTGGCCGAGGACAGGCTTTGGCTCAGGAGTCTGGTATGAAGTGCTTGCTGTGTCTGAGGGGCCTGGGAAGGCCCTGTTGGGCGAGGCAATGGCTTCACAAGCATCAAGGACTGCATTAGAGTTCTCAGGGAGAACAGGACTGACAGAAGGAATATAGAACATGGGAGGATTCATCAGTTTGGCTTACACAGTATAACCCAGGCTGTCCACCATGGCTTCCTGCGTGCTGCAGAGGCTGAGAACCTGGTAGCAGCTCGGTCTACAAGGTGGATGTCTTAGAGTCCAGATCTGAAGGGCTGGAGGATTCTGGGACAGGGCCAAGTTTTCATTCCACATCAGAAGAGGATAGTAGGAGCAACACAGAGGTAGCAACAGAGTAGATGCACTAGCCAGCAAGGGGAAAAAACAAACAGGCAAAAATCAGTAGCATTTCCCTCTGGAGCTGCCAGCCCCTGTCCGGGATCTCCCACCCCAAGGTGATCCTGAATGTCCCCAGAGACTCCCCCAGAAGCATTGATTCCAGTTCTAGTCAAGTTGACAGCCCAAGTTAATCACTGCAAGGATCGTGGCAATGGATGCTGCCCTTCTCCGTGGTACTTCCATGGGAAGCAGAGACTGGACCATGTGATGTTGAGGAGGCCATGGATTTGTTCTTGGAGCAACTCCAGCCACACCTGGGGTGTCTACTCCATCTTTAAGGCTCAGGCCGGCAGAAATTTGTGTTAGTTATCTCAGTGTTTCATTGTGTGGGCTCCCGTTGATTGGGAAGGTCGAAAACCTTTAGATGATGGGGCCCCTGCTCGGGAGTTAGTTCACTAGGGCTGGCCACTCTCTGCTTCCTGACTGCAAGCAGCCTCTTCCTCCTGCAGCCATGCCTCCTCCACCCCAATGGACTGGGTCCCCTGGAGCTGAGAACCAAAACAAAGCAAAACAAACACATCCAAGATCTTTCCTCCCAGAAGTGGGTTCTTGGGGTGTGTTTCATCCCAGCAATGAGAATCCCAAGCAACATGATGGATATTTGGAACAACGACAATCTAGCCAGCCGCCATTGATATTGTTCTAAATGAAGTCACATTCCCAGGTTGTGGACCTTGGGCTGTTGAGGAGTATTTGTGCGCTGTGTAAAGATGTGTTGCTGTGATTGCTGTAATAAAAAGCTGAGTGACCAATAGCCAGGCAGGAGAGGATAGGTGGGATTTCTAGAAAAAAAGGAAGAGGAAAAGGAATCTAGGCATGCAGGGAGTCACAAGCCAGACTTGGAGGATGCAGGATGGGCAGTATGGAGATGAGGTAACGCCATGTGGCAGAACGTAGATTAATATAAATGTGTTAAGTTAGAAGAGCTAGTTGAGAACAAGCCTAAGCTAATGCCGAGCTTTCATAATTAGTAGTAAGTCTCCATGTCATTGTTTTGGAGCTGGTGGTACAAAGAAAGACTCCCTACATTGGGCTTTCAACGTGTGACTTTGTGGGGATTATGTAGGGAAGGGATGCAGCTTTACCACATCACACAGATTCACAGTATGCAAAGGCACTCATAAAAATACCTGTACACACCAGGCACAGAGGCGGTCATTATCTAAGTATAAGACACACAGCCCTAAAGAAATACACACGGGCATGTACATTCATTCAGCAAAAACACACCTTCAGAGTGGAAGGTCCTTTACTCCACCCCACACATCTGGAGCCAGATGCCGTGGAGGCTACAGATCCAGACAAGTTCCAAGTATTCGCATGGATACAACAGCCAAACACCGATGTTAACACTGTCGACGTGACAGGATTGGACTCAGCTGGGAGATAAGCATCTCTATGCATGCAAGAGGAGTTTCAAGAGTAAGTGGACAGAGGCAGGAAGTGTGAAAAGGAGAAAGTGGGCTGGCATCCGTCTCTCATCCGATTCCTGAGCACAGATGCAATGTGACCAGCCCCTGTCACCATGCCTTCCTCACTGTGGACAGTAGTCTCCAACCGTGAGCCCAGACAAACCCTTCCTTCTTATTTTTATTGTTCTAGAATTGTGTGTGTGTATATATATATTGGAGCTGAGGATTGAACCCAGGGCCTTGCACTTGCTAGGCAAGCACTCTACCACTGAACTAAATCCCCAACAATATAATTATATCATTCACCCCTCCCCTTTCCTCCCTCCAAATCCTCCCATATACCTTCTCATTACCTTTCAAATTTATCTCCTTTTTAAAAAATTAATTGTCACATATATATACATATATACACATACATACATATATATATGTATACACACACACCCACACACCCACCCACCCCCATATATATATATATATACACACACACACACACACACACATATATATCCCTTTCGGTCTGTATAATGTATGTCTTCAGGGCTGACCGTTTGGTGTTGCATAACCAGTTGCTGCACTCTTGCCTGGGGAAGAATATTTCTCTGCTCTTAGCATTCCTTAGTTGCATGTAGTTCTTTGTGTAGCGTGGAGGCCTTGGGGTGCCCCCACTCTCAGGCCATTACATCATCACGTTATCACATTTATGCGGCCATGTTGGTGAGACTTTATGTAAATCTTTCCTGATGTCGCTTTTGCCCCATTGGTGAGAAAAATAACACATACAAGAGCCCATAGAAATTTAGAGACATAGATCAAAAGCCCTGTCCCCATGGCAACCAGTCAGAAGCCTCTAGACTCCAATTCTGTACTTGTCGCTCCCCCCCCCCCATCAAAACCAGGTTCACAAAGTACATAAGGGGCTCAGAGGGTAAAGTGCTCACTGCATGGACATAAAAGGACCCGAGCTGATCCCAGCACCCACATAAAAAAGCCAGGTGTGATGACACAGACTCCTGCAATCCTGGAGCTGGTGAGGTGGACAAAGCATGGTCCCTGCCTCAAAGAAACAAGAGGAAGGAGCCTGAGGAATGGCATCATACACACATGTGAGCATGCGCCCCCCCCCCCCCCCCATGCACACACATGCATGTGTGCATAGCTGGCGAACACAGCCTCAAAGACACAAATCTACTCATTGTAGGGATTTAAAAACATGCATGAAGACGTGGGAAATCCAGATACAGTCTTCAAATGCAGATGCAGGCAGGACGCGTCCAAGGCAGACGGCAGGAAATTAAAGGCACCATCGCCCCCTGGTGGACATGTGCGGTAACTAGCACGGCAGCGGCGGGGCGGTCGCTCACAAACGGGAGAGATTGCGCGTGTCTGTGGGTGTATCTGTGGGTGTGCACACCTGTGTGCTCACAAGTCTGTATATGAGCCCAGGGAGGCCGTCAGAAAGGGACCCTGGTACTTCTGGCGCCTCCATTTGTCACAGGAGCGCGTGGAGGTCAGAGGACAACTCGTGGGGGTCAGTTCTCTCTTCCCCCCATCTAGGCTGAACTCAGGTCACTAGGTGGGTGGCAAGCTTCCTTACTCGCCGGGCCATCACACCGCCCTCCAAATATTTTAACATTACATATTTTTCCTTAAAAAGCATTTAAAACTTACTTTTGTCTCTAGTGACTTCTAGGCGAGTCTGAGCTTCAGTTGTTGAATTGGTGCCCTGGGCAATTTTATATTTTTTAAGAGAAGTGCATTTATCAAAGGACTGACCCATCTGATGGTGGAATTCCACGCGATGGAGTCAGGCGCGGGGCCGGCTTGTCCCCAGGACTCGGGCAGGCGTGTTTTCTCCCTCTCTAGTGCTGGGAAGCCCTGGTTTCTTTTCGGGGACACTGAGAGATGTCTACCCCCACCGTGCTCTCTTGCAGCTGTGTGCTGTCATCTAGCGTCCATGAGCGGTATGACGGCTGGGTTGTACCCCTCCCAGCTCCTCCCAGATCCACACCCCGCAACCTTCTCCCAACACAGTGCCCTCCTCCTTTTTTTTTTTTTTAAATTTAAATTTATTTTAAATTTAAAATAACCCGTCCAGTCCAATTTGGTGCATCCACGTAGTCCTTGGTGAGTGACAATCCACTGGAGTATGGTCCACCTACAGGGGTCTGGGGACACCCTTAGGAAAGCTGCTTCTCGCTCCCCCAGCAGCCATCAACTGGCCACAGCTCCTCAGTCGGGTGTGGCCACGAGCCCCTCCCGCTCCGTGCTGCAAGGCTGTCTGTCCTGATCCAGTGCAGCCACCACAGCTGAGTGCTGGGGTCCAGTCCTGTCCAGAAGACACTGGTTTGCTCCGGTCCTGCCTGACCTCGGGCCCTCACAGTCCTCCTGTCTCCTAAGCCTCGGGAAGAGGGTTCCACTTTATTTTTTGAGACAGGTTCTTCCAGGGGTCCGGCGTTGTAGGCTGGCCGGCCAGTGGGATGCTTGGGTCTCCACCCCCTCCCCCTCCCCAGGGCTGGATTACAGAGTCCGCAGCCCCGTGCCTGCGCCTCCAGGATCCACCTCTCCACACGCCCCTCCCCAGGGATGGATTACAAACCTGGGCTTCTAAATGAGGGTCTGCAGAGCACACTCAGGTTCCCATGCTTGCTCAGCAAACACTTTCCTGACTGAGCTCGGCTCCTCTTTCCCTTGTCTTGTGAACCTGGGTCTCATGTAGCCAATCAACGCTGGCTTTGCACTTCTATATCCTCCTGCCTCAGCCTCCTGAGTACCTGGGATTACAAACCTGTACCACGAGGGGGAGCTAACGGGAGCATTTTATGTGTTAATAAAATCTTGGGCTGGGCGTGGTGGCACACACACACAAAACGTCATTAAAATAGTGTATTGAGCCGGCCGCGGTGGCACACGCCTTAGGCAGGCGGCTCTCAGTGAGTTCGATGACAGCCTGGGCTCAGAGCGAGTTCCAGGACACCAGAGCTAAACAGAGAGACCCTGTCTCAAAAACCAAAACCAAGGGGTGTGGGCGGGCGGGGAGATGGCTCTACGGTAAAGGTGTTGCTGCCAATTCTGACGACCTGAGTTCGATCTCAGGGACTCACGAGGTGGAAGGCGAGAACCCGCTCTTGCGAGTTGTCCTCTGAGCTCCGCAGTGGCACATTCAAATAAATAAATGAAAGGAAAAAACCCGCTGAAGGGATTGGTGATGCTAACTGCCTCAAGTTTCTATCATTTCACGCTGAATATGTGTCCCAAATTACTATGGTATGCATCATACAATGGAAAAAAAAACACAAAACAAAGAACAGAATAACCACACAGCCTGTGTGGTTTGGAGGCATCGCAAGGAGGAGAGGGATGCGGATGTGGGATCTTGGATCTTTTTGAAGTCGCAACTAGGAGCCAGCGTCTCTCTGAATGGTGTGCTTTTACCAAGGGTTGTGGCATAAAAGGGCAAAGTGGGGACTGGAGAGTAGACCAGCCCGGCCAGCACTTGCCTCTCGAGCATGAGGACCCACATTTCTACTTGTTGAGTTCTAGGCTGGTGAGAGACCCCGTCTTAGGGAAGCGTACCCATTCTTATGTGAGCAGGTCAAGTTTGACATGGAAGGAAGGAGGCCAGCCAATGAGGAGGCCACCGAGTTGGTAAGGGTGGGTGAATGAGGGGAGTTAGGGGAGAGCAGGCGGCGGTGATGCTCGTGGTCAGAAGTCATTGCACGCATGCAGGAAATTCTCAAGAACTGGTAAAAACACAACAACACGGCCCACAGAACCATCTGAGCGTGCCTCATAGGGCTTCACAGGGCCTGAAACGGCAACCATGGAGCCTTCGCGTCTCTGCCCTGGGTCCTCTGCGTATGTTACAGTTGTTAGCATGGTATTCCTGTGGGACTCCTAACAGTGGGGGTAGGGGTGTCTCTGACTCTTTTGCCTGCTCTCTGGACCCTTTTCCTCCTACTGGGTCACCTCGTCCAGCCTTGAGATGAGGGTTTGGGCCTAGCCTTATTGTAATTTGTTATGCCATGTTTGGTTGATGTCCTTGGGAGGCTCGCCCTTTGCTGAAGGGAAATGGAGGAGCAGTGGATCTGGGGGAGGAGGAAGGTGTGGGAGGACTGGGAGGAGTGGAGGCAGGGGACCTTCTGGCTGGATGTATTGAAAACAAGAGGATCAATAAATTAAAAAACTACAACGAAATAGCCAAAGTGGTCGGTGCTTGACGGAGGCCTTTGAGGTTGACTTTTGGCCTGCGCACGCCCATGCAGCGTGTTTGAGCGCACACCCAGCCCGCCCCACACACCCTGGGAAGGATGGGCTCTATTTCATTTTCCCAAGTCCTTTCTGATTCTTAGAAGGCTTGCCTCATCGTGGGTCATGACCTCCTGCTTCGCTCTGATAAAGATGACAAACGGTAACCAGGACTTGCAAACTTCTTCTTTCTGAGTGTCCGGTAACCAGGCGACTGTGGTTCCAAATAAAAAAGGGACAGCTCTCCCCCAGAATTCTGGACGGCCCCTCTTTCCTTGGTTGGTTCTTTTTCATTTTCCCAAAATATAATTACTTTTTAATTGATTCTTCAAGAATTTCATTTCTGTATTTTTCAATGTACCTTTTTTTGTTAGAAATTAAGACATTTAGTTTTTTTTTTTAATTTTATGAGTGTTTTGCTTACCATGTGTGCCCTCTGAGCCATCTCCTCAGCCCCTCCTGCTGTGTACTTCAGTCATACTCACTCCTCACTCATCCCTATTACTTCCCTCAGGCCCCCCCCCCCCCCCCCCCCCATGTGTCTCTCTCTCACAACCCCTTGACTCCAACTTGAACTGTCCAGTTACTCCTGGGTGGTTGACCTACTACAAATCACATCTCTTAGGAAAGCTGCCTCTCACTGCCCATCAACTGTCCACAGCTCCTCAGTCAGGCCTGTGGCCATGAGCCCCTCCCGCTCTGTGCTGCAAGGCTGTCTGTCCTGATCTGGTGCAGACACCACAGCGGCTGTGTGTTCCTGAGTGCGTGTGTGTGTGCGCGTGCGTGCGTGCGTGCGTGCGTGTCCTGTCCAGAAGACACTGGTTTGCTCTGGTCCTGCCTGACCTCGGGCTCTCACAGTCCTCCTGTGCCCTGTTCCCAGTCAGCCTGTGGCCTTACTAACTCTCTTCTGGAGTTCCCCCCTGCGTGTCCTGGCCTGTTCCTGATCACCATCATCTCCTGGAGTAATGTCTCACCATGCCCTGTCCAGTCATTTTCAGCTCATCGAGTGACCTCTCTATAATCCTGCATCTTTAGGCAGCTGCTTCTTCTTCTTCTTCTTCTTCTTCTTCTTCTTCTTCTTCTTCTTCTTCTTCCTCTTCCTCTTCCTCTTCCTCTTCCTCCTCCTCCTCCTCCTCCTCCTCCTCCTCCTCCTCCTCCTCTCTCTCTCTCCAGATTCTGGAGTATTTATTTATTAGCATTTATTTACTATATTCATTACAATACTGGGTTTATGATGTGTTCACACACACATACAGTGCATTTTGATCAGAGTCACCCCCTGGCCCCTTCCTGCCCCTGCCCCGACTCCTGCGGCTCTCCTTCTTTTCTCAGCCATTCCCTTTCTGCTTTCACGTCCTTACTTTTCAGTGACCCGATGAGTTTAACTGGAGTCATTCAGGAGTGTGGCCACCTCACCAATGACTACGCCCCTGAAGAAGAAAATGTCTCCTCCTCCTCCAGCAACCACGAACTGCCTACAACAGCCCCCCCCCGGCGGGGGCGGGGCCAGTGAGCCCCTCTGCCCTCTGGGACGGCATGGTGAAGGGCACTAAAGCTGCTGTGAGTTCGAGTGCAGTGCTCACTGCACCCCCAGGAGCCAGGGGCCTGCACCTCTTCTTCCTCTGACTCACACTCTTTCTGCCGACCCTCCCACAGCGTTCTCCGGTCTTGGGAAGGTGATATAAGGGTCCTATTTATGCCTGAGACTCAATGGTCTTGACTGGCCACCACTCTCTGCTGTTACCCTCCTGCGGCACAGAGGCTTCTCTTAGCTCGTCTGAGAGCTACAGCAATCTACGGGCACACAAACAGCTGCTCAGGAGGCGGTGTGATGGACACGTCGTGTCCACTCAGTACGACAGCAGCAGCAACCTCTGCTCCAAGACCCAGACCCCCCAGCGTGGGCTTTGGGCTGGATTAACAGTGTCAGACATGAAACACCCTCGCACTGCGAGTCTCAACTCGAACAAGAAGTGGTTGGTTCTTCCGGTAACAGACTTGCTGCTACCTCATTTCTGGCCTTTCTATCTATGGGACAAATGGTTATAGCCACTGGAGCAGACTCCTACAGTGTAACTAATCCTGGCTGGAAACCTAGCCCGGCAAACCCAGAAAATATAGCACTTTGCTTGGTGTGTTGTTTTTGAGATTGGGTCCTGCTCTGTAGCCCTGTCTGGCTTCCACTGGAGTTGAACTCAGCAATCCTCCTGCCTCAGCCTCCTGGGTGCATGAACCATCATGGGCAGCTGTGTCCTTTATTTAAGCCAAGCCTTTGAAAAAGTTCTTTGAGAATTTTGGAGATGTACACAATAAAATATGATGATCTCTACTCCCATTTCCCCTCCAAGTCCCGCCAGATCTCCCCGTACTTCCCCTCCTTCCCCTCTCTCCCTCCTCCCACCTCCTCTTGTTTTCTTCCATTTAGTGCTTGGGTTGCATTTAGTTTTTTATATTTTTGAGATTATGATATAATCACACCAGTTCCCCCTTCCCTTTCCTCTATTCCAACCCTCCCATATAACGCTCCCTGCTCTTCCACAGATCCATGGACTCTCTTTTCATTAACTGTTATTACATGCATGCAGATATGTGTACGTATGTGTGTACACAGGCACACAGACACACAGACACAGACACACACACACAGACACAGACACACACACACACTCCTAACCATAACCTGCTCAGTCTGTATAATGTTATTGTATGTATGTTTTCAGGGCTGATCACATGATATCAGGCAGCCAGCCAGTGTGCTCTTCCCTAGAGAAGACTGTTTCTCCTGCTCTCAGAGTCCCTTAGTGCCTGTAGTTCTCTGTGTGGGGTCGAGGCCCCATGGTCTTTTCTCTGTCCACTTTGGCACGTCAGTTGTCCTTGTTCGGCTCATGTCTAGACAGTCATGTTGGGTACAGCTTCTGACATTACTCGATCTTATAACAAACCCCCTGATGCTCTGGCTCTTCCAACTTTTCTGCTCGCTCTCCTACAACGTCCCCCGAGCCTTAGGTGCAGGAGTGTTTTGTAGAAGGATCCAATGGGACTGGGCTCCACAACTCTGCATTTTGATTGCTTGTTGTTTTGTGGTGGTCTCTGTCCTCCATTGCAGAGAGAAGCTTCTTTGATGGAGGTGAGGACCACCCTGATCTGTGGATAGAAGGACAAACGTCAAGAATATAGTTAGGGTTCATGCTGGTTTAGTGAAGCGCTGTAGATTCTCTTCAGATCCACGACTTCACTCGCCCTGGGTAGTTAGCTAGGTTTCCAGTACCAGACATGATTTCCCTCTTGTTGAGGTGGCCTCAAGTCCAATTAGAGAGCCGTTGGTTACCACTAAGGTATGTGTACCACTGCTGCACTCTGGGAAGCATCTTTTAAAAGGACCCCTCACCCTGGAAACCTCTCTAACTCAGAGACTCAGGTCTAAGTCCTTGAACTTGTAGCAAGTTCTAGGCCAGGCAGGGCTACATAGTGAGACACCATCTCAAAAAAAAAAAAAATCTTAAAAAGCAAAAAGAAAAAGGAACACTAAGGGTCAGAGAGGCAAACTCACATGTCAAGGGCTGGCGCTGGATCTGAAAGTGAGAGTTGAATTCATTTACAACCTTCCTAGTCACACACTGAAGGACCAACTCCAG
The DNA here is from genome assembly GCF_903995425.1 of Onychomys torridus. Lineage (NCBI taxonomy): Eukaryota > Metazoa > Chordata > Mammalia > Rodentia > Cricetidae > Onychomys > Onychomys torridus. The sequence continues at coordinate 6,417,894 of NC_050463.1, forward strand.
ACTCTTTGAGATCAACTTCCCACACACTTGGACTCCTTCCTCCTCGGGCTCTGGGGCCCCAGTTAGTGGGTGCAAAGCTGCTGCTGCTGCTGCTGGATTCTTATCTTCTGTGGCCTCTGTAACTCCACATCCTCTTTTGACTCTGCTTCTGTTGTGTGAGAGGCGGGGTGGGGGTGGGGTGCACCAGCTTCTCCAGCTGCTGCTTCTGCATCTGGTGAGGTGGAAAGATAAGGCAACGCATTCCGGGGAACTGGCTGGCTGCACAGTCTGCAGATTTCACAGAAATCCAAGGAGGGAGGGCAGAGTGTACACAGCAGTGCTCACTGCAAACAGGCTGCTGTGGTGAGCTGGGTGGAGCGAGACACAGACAGACAGACAGACAGACAGACACACACACACACACACACACACACACACACACACACACACACCATCCCAGGTCAAAAAGACACGGCCAGGCTCCAAGAAGCAATAAAAAAAAAGAGATTCCCACTTCCCCATCTCCCCTCTGTTTCTGATTTGTGAGACATTTTGAGCCAAATGCAACTTAAGGGTTTGTGAGGTCACAGTTTGAGGGGCCACTGTACATCCTGGTGGGAAACGACTGCCACAGGAGCTTGGGGACAGCTGTCAGATTGTGCCGGCACTCAGGAAGCAGAGAACAGTGGCATTAGCTCAGCTAACAGTTAAGGCTCCCATCTCAGCCCAGCCCAGGAGTCCTGTCTCCCAGGTGAGTTTAGGCCCTGTCAAGCTGTCCATCAGTGCTAAGCCTCACAGTAGCTGGCACACCCCAGGATCCAGATACTCTTGGATCAGGACCCCAGGCCGGGAGTGGCCCTTAGGCATGCAGCCAGGGCCTCTCTGGTTAGTCCATGCAACTCCTTGATCAGGCACGCTGGTTAACGCTCTGGTCAGCTCTCATCAGCTCAACACAAAAGACAGTCACCTGGAGGAGGGAGTCTCAGTGGAGGAGCTGCTTCCCTCAGGTTGGCCTGCAGGCAACTCTGGGGTGTTTTGTTGATTAATGATTGCTGTAGGAGGGCCCTGACACCCCTGGGAAGGGGGGAGGGGATGAGCAAGCCATGAGGAGGGAGCTAGCAAGCACTGTTCCTCCATGGCTTCTGATTCAGTTCCTGCCTCCTCCTTTCCATCCTGACTTCCTGCCCAACTTCCCTCAGTGACGAACTGTTATTTGAGGGTCTGAGCCAAACCCACTCTTTCCTTTCCAAGGTTATTTTTGGTCAGATGTTTTTATCACGGCAACAGAGGAACAGAGTAGGACAGCAGGTGTCTGAGATCCTGGAAGCCAACAAGGCTGGCCCCTGGGAATTGGGGTTCGGGGCTTGTCTGTGTCATTCTTAGCAGCCAGAAAAATGACTCACAGTGACCACACTACTTGTGACTACATGATCTTGCTTCTGAGCCTTTAATGGTCATCCCTGGTAGATGACTTTTCATAATGTTGTCACAAGTTGACGAAGGAGTCAGCTGGGCTCTGTAGGACTCCACAGAGCAATCATTCTTGGATGTTTACCTGGTATCCTGTGGGCCCCAGCCCATGAACCTTTGTTCTTGTTGATTTGTGATTTGTTGTATGACTTTCTTGGAGACAGACATGAGTAAATGTCTGTTTATTCCAGGCACCAATAATGGATCAAAGAAATGACTCCACACTGTCTAGTGAACCAATGACTTTAACATGGAGGACTCAATGGTAGTTGTGTCCCATAAAAGCCACCAAGCATAAGTGGTGATTCATTTATGGCAGCCTGGAGCTCTCTGTGGGACTTGTAAGCAGCTCCCCAGGTTGGAAAGTGTGCCTCCTCAGCAATTGTCTCTCTTATATAAGTTGGCAAGGGGCCTTCTCAGTCTTGTAAGTTCAGGGCCTTCCTGAACCTTGTGAGTTGTTGACTATTGCCTTCCTTTCTGAGACTCAAGGAGCATCCCTAGGATAGGATGTATCAATTCCCAGCATAGTCTAGGGAGGCTTCCTGGAGGAAGAGGACTTTATGCTGGAAGGGATACAGGCCTACAGATGAGGCAAAACTACAACATTTTTATATATTTATTTATTAATTTTTTTTTTCATTTTACATACCAACCCCAGTTCCTCCTCCCTCCCCTTCTCCTACCTCCTCACCTCCCTCCCACTCTACCCCCATCCACTCCTCAGAGTGGGTAAGGCCTCCCATGGTAGTCAACAAAGTCTGGCATACCAAGTTGAAGGAGAGCCTAGCACCTCCCCATTGTATCAAGGCTGAGCAAGGTATCCCACCACAGGGAATGGGCTCCAAAAAGTCAGTTCATGCACCTGGGATAAGTCCTGGCCCTGCTGCCAGGGACCCCACTAACAGATCAAACCACACAACTGTCAACCACATTCAGCCGGCCTCGTTCGGTCCCATGCAGGTTCACGAGCTGTCAGTCCAGAGTCAGTGAGCTCCAACTAGCACTGGTCAGCTATCTCTGTGGGTTTCCCCATCATGATCTTGACCCCCTCTTCTTCTTCTTCTTCTTTTTTTGAATGCTGAATGCCGTTTATTGAAGGAGGGAGGAGGTCTTAAATACAGGCTTACAGCACAGTGGGAACAGAGAGAGTGGGCTGAGCACCTGCATTTCTCTATTCCTCATTTTTTTTTAGTAAAGGGGTGGGGGACCTGTAGGTCCTTGGCCCCTGTTTTGGGTAGCTGTTGTCTTGCTTGCCGACCTTGACCATGATATCCTCCCTATGCTAATTCCCTGCGAGATTCCACCCTCCTGAATGCTTAAGGGAAGCTCCTTGTCTATGTATCCAGCATATTGGGCATTAACAGCTTAGATACAAGATTGTAAAACATCAGAAGCGGGGTTGGGGATTTAGCTCAGTGGTAGAGTGCTGGCCTAGCAAGCTTGGGGTTCGATCCTCAGCTCCTCCCCCCCAAAAAAAACCTCAGAAGCAAACTTCTGCCCTCTATATTGTCAGCTTGACACAGACTGGAGTTGTCTGGGAAGAGAAACCTCCGTTGAGAAAATGCCTCCATGGGATGACCTGTGGGCAAGCCTGGGGGGCATTTTCTTGACTGATGATTGAGATGGGAAGGCCATGCTCACTGTGGGCTGTGCCACATCTGGGCAGGTGGTTCTGTGTTGCAGGGAAGGCTGGCTGAGCGAGCTGGTAATCAGTGTCCCTCCATGGCCTCCGCTTCAGCTCCTGCCTCCAGGTTGCTGCCCTGACTCCCTTCCCTCAATGATGGAGTGTGACCTGGGAATTGTTCAGATGAAATAAACTCTTTCTTGCCTGTGCTGCTTCTGATCATAATGTTTATCCCAGCAACAGAGACCTTGAATAAGGCTTTAGACTAGACTATGCCTATACACAGGCCTTAGGATCTTATGGACCCAAATGTCCTCTCCAGAGCAGTGGGGAGCCATGGCTAGGCTTAGCATGCTAGAGAGGCATGGTCAATTCAGATGGGGCTTCCCAGGAGATCTCCTCTTGAGGGTCCTTCAGAGTCCCTTTCCCTACTCAGGGTGACAGCGAGTGGTCTCGGGACTCTGCTCAGCAGATTTCTCTACCGGTGACTGTCTGGTGCTTTCTCCGCTGCTGGGAAAGTTATAAAAAGCTTTGGCTTGTGGAAACTGCCTGGCTACAATCACTTACTTCCTCTGCTGCGTCCTTCCCCTTCGTCCCGTCCCCCACCTCCAGGATCTCTGCAGTCCAGGCTGGACAGCCCCAGGCATCCTTTAGGTTAACAAGGTGTGTAGTCTTCTGTGTTCAATGATTCTTACCATCTAGGGCTCTCCTGGGGCCGGTAGAATAAGGCTGACTCCTGACTTCCCGAATTCCTACGTCCTTGTCAAGGCCGAGTATTTTCTCTTCCATGGAAAAGGATGGGTGTGTTAAGGACTTTTTGGCCGAATGTTATCACAGGATCCTTATATGATCAAGAAGGAGAGACGACAGAGACAGAGACTCAGAGAGAGATAGAGAGACAGAGAGAGACACACAGAGAGGAGGGAGGGGAGAGAAAGGGAGCAGAGGCTGAGTGGAGAGGAGGGCTGAGAGATGCAGAGACAGAGAGAAAGGTAGAGATACCACCGTGGCAACTCTGCAGTCAGTTCTCTTTCCAGTGTGGGACCTGGGGATCGAACTCAGACAGTCAGACTTGGCGGCAATCGCCTTTATGCTGAGCGTCCTCTCTCTGGAGGCTAAAGGAGAACCACAAGCCGAGGAAGGTGGAAGCTGGATTCTTCCTTGGAGCTTCCAAAGGGCACCGACACCACCAGCACCCCGATTTTAGCCCCAGAGAGTAGAGACGCTCCCAGCCTGTAGTCTAGCTTTCAGCTTCTCTCTCAGACTCATCTTCCTGTCGGTAGCCAGATGTTCCCCACATGGTCTTGCTCTATGCCCCCACTTGTTCCTTTGTGCACATCTGAACTCCAGCCCCGCCAGTGCACACCTCACACGGCGCCAGTGATGTTGTCGCGGAGTGCACCCACACTGTCCGGAAGGTCAGAGCTCCAGAGATGGAGTCCGAGGTGGTGTGAGCAACCGGACTGGGCGTCGGACCGGAGCCAGGCCATCGGATGGAGCAGTCAGAGCTCTTAGCTACTGAGCCACATCTCTAGCACCGGATTCAGTTTTTCCTGAGATGGGGTCTCACTGTGAGGGCCAGGCTGGTCTCCAGCCCTCAGTTCCCCCATCTTGAATGCTGGGATCACAAAGGTTTACCGCCATGCCTATCTCAGAAAAAATATTTTCTTTTTGAAAATTTAAATAATATTATTTATTTATTTTTTGAAAATTTCATACGTATATCCATCCCATGCCCCTCTCTAAGTTTCCCAGCACCATGAACACATCTCACTCCCAAATTTCATATCTTATTTTTTTCCAAAATATATTTATTTTTATTTCTTGTTTGCATGAGAATAGAAGAAATCAATCAATGCAATTATTAAAAATTACTGGATTGTGTGATCTTGCTTAATATTATACATTGCAAGTCGACATCCATTTTCCCATTAATTTTGTGAGTTCAGTTTTCTTTGAGATGAATAGCATTCCCTTTTCTGTACATACCTGGTTTTCTTTTTCTTTTTTCTTTTCTTTTTCTCTTTCTCTTTATTTTTCTTCCTTCCTTCCTTCCTTCCTTCCTTCCTTCCTTTCTTTCTTTTTTTTTTTTTTTTTGAGGCAGGGTTTCTCTGTGTAGTTTTGGTGTCTGTCCTGGATCTTGCTCTGTAGACCATGCTGGCCTCAAACTCACAGAGATCCACCTGGCTCTGCCTCCCAAGTGCTGGGATTAAAGGCTTGCGGCCATACCTGGTTTTCATTGTCCATTCATCTCTCGATGGGAAGCCAGTACAATGTGTAGAGAAGACATTAAGTTAAGGTAATGTTTTGGGAAGTACACATGAGTCTTGAAGGGAGGCAGAAAGCTGATTGTTTCAGTTTTACGCTGTGGTGGATTAGTTTTTGTGGTGAGGGATTGTATAAGAATGTATTGGTAGTGAAAGTGTAAAATCCAAAGTGGAGACTCCACAGCTTCAGAACGGCTGTTGTAAGGTGTATGCCCATGCTCACTGAGGCGTGCAGCCTTGGGTCTGACTGATCTCGCTTTCTGGTGTCTTTACTTTTTGGATGCTTTTTAATTGCAAGCTTTCATAATAAAGTGATTTTTATTAAAGAAATAAAAAAGAACTTAAGAGAAATCTGGGATGAACAGACATTTGCTCGCATCTTTTCAAGAGAAGTGCTCAAAACAGAGGCCTGTGGGAGGTGGCTAAGTCACGGTGGGTGCTGTCTGGGAAGGATTGATGCAGCACTCTGGGACTGGGTTGGTTCCTGTGGCCGTGGCCTCCTCTCAGCTTCTGGCCTCCTGTCTTGTTATGTGATCTCGTTTGTACTTGTTTCTACTCTTGGATGCTGTCTGTCAAAAGGTCCTCAGACAAGCTGGGCACATCCCAGAATCATATTTTATCTTCAGAACTGTGAGCTAGGCAGACCTTTTGTCTGTGCAATGCTTTCACTCATATTTTGCTATAGCAGCACAGAACGAGCTAAGACACACGAACTCCTCCCTAACTGTTCTCAAACATCCTCCCAATGTTAGTGAACCATTGTGCCACGTCATAGTGAGGAGGAAGAAGCCACATGCCACCATAGACTGGTCTCAGTGGTCAGACACTGTCACATTCTCTTTTCTTATGATCATTAGAACCAAACTGCTGAGTTCAGCCTGCACCCAAGGAGGGAGGAAACAAGCCCAATTGTTTGAAGGAGGATGTATCAGAGAATCTGTGGACATGTGGACAAAGTGCATGATATACTTAAATGAAGATGTTGTTATGGGGCTGATGGCAAGCAGGAGGACGCCAGGCAACCCCAGGCACATAGAACAGTCATGCATAGTGATGTGTACTTACACTTCTAGCCCTGGGGATGCAGAGAGACAGGGGGTCCCTGGGACTCACTGGAGCTGTGGTTACCCAAATGAGACCAGCATTAAGATTAAGCCAGACACACTTCTGGCATAGGTGAGCGGGTGCTCTTTAGGCCCCACCCCTTACTGAAGAGTTACTGGAGGAAGAAACCACCATTTTTGAGGGCACAGCCCCTGGCTGGGTGTCTGTGCTTCTCTGTGTCCCCCCCCCCCCCCCCCCCCGCGCGCACGCGCGCGCCTACAGGCAACTCTACCTGGACTTAGTGGGTTATAAAAAAAGACATGAAGTTGAGAAGGGGTGTGTTTGTGGGGGACATGAGGGTGCTGGAGTGAGAAGAGGGTGGATATAATCATATTTCATTACATGTATAAACTCGTGGATAAAGAAAATTTACTTTAAAAAGAGAATTAGAGAACAGTGCTTGGCAGTGGCAGGGAGCTGACAGCGTCCCCTCGGGTGATTGGTTGTGGTTTCCACGTTACTGATGTGTGTCTGGGGAAATCCTCTTTTTGGCTATTTGGGCTTCTGGGACCTTCCCCGTACCCAGATTTGCATGTTCAGAAATATCTTAAAAAGTCCTGGAGGAGCTGGGCATGGTGATCATGCCTCTAATCCCAGCCCTTGGATGGGGACAGAGGCAGGTGAATCTCCGTGAGTTCCAGGCCAGGGTGGTCTATACAGAAGTTCCAGGACAGCCTGGTCTAAAAAATCACCAGCAAAGAGAACATCAGGGAGGACCTTGAGAAGATGCAACGGGTGAAAATTTCAGCAAAACGGAAAGGACAAACCCTAGAGAGCTGCTGTGCCATGTGGCTACTGTAGCTGAGAGGAGACACCGTCTTAAGCAAGGGGCTGGGAAGTCACAGTTATTCTAGGTTGAGCAGCCTCCACATCCGAGCGGGGCTGCTTAGGGGAAACATGGCGCGGTGTGAGAGATGGCTAAGTCGGTGAAAAATCCTTACCATGGAATCCTGTGACCCCCAGCTTCCACCACCTTCTCCAGGGTCTCACTGTGGACTCACTAAGTAGCCTAGGCTGGCCTCAAACTCAGAGAGACCCACCTTCCTCTGCCTCCCAAATGCTGGGGTCCCAGCTTCTTTAGCATCCTTATAGCAAGATAGGAGATAGAGACAGGAGAATCATCTGGAAGCTCGTGGGGCCAGCTGGCCTGGAGTATGGAGCAGCAGGAGCAAGACAGTCCTGCCTCAACCAGGCGGAAGGTGAGGACCCATGTCTGAGGCTGTTTTCTGACCCCCATACTCAAAGGTAGCACACACGTGTACACACACACACCCATGTACACACACACACACATTCACACATAAACATGTGCACACACAATGTGCTTGCACACATCCACACACAAACAGGAACACATGCACACACATTCACTAACACACACAGGCGTGCTCAGACATGTACACACAAAACATTTGCATACACATGCACAGTACACACATACCACACACACCCACACACTCCCACATAGGCCCCCACTCATACATACGCACAAACATGTACACATATGCATGCACACGTACACTCTAAACGCGGAAGGAATCCTAGAGCTGGAGGAATGTGGAAAGTTCCTGCAGAATCCAGTTCTCCTTGAAGTTCGTGTGAGCCTTGCTTCAGCCAGCACCCTCTTTCTGCGAAGCTTGATTGACAGGATCCAGAGTGACGTAGGATCTGATTCTGTGCTTACCTCTGAGGGATGCCTTGATTAGGTTGGCCTATGGTCATGCTTGTGAGGGGCAGTATTAGGCTCACTGAGATGGGGAGACCCACCCTGAATGTGGGTGCATCAGGCGGAAGTTCTGGACCGGAGATTTTCCAGGTCTCCTCTTATACTCCTCTGGAAGGCCATTATCTTCATCCCAGCCTGCATCACAATTCTGGCTTTGGTATGTGTCTCCTGGCTCTGGCTGTTTGTATTCAACAGCAAGGGGACAGGTTATCCCCCACCCCCAGGAGTGGGTGCCAGGAGTTTCAGCATCATTCATATGTGATGACCAGGACCAGTGCTGCTCATGGAGCACACGTGGCCCCAGACACCGTTTGCTGGGGACTTACCAGTTCCTGGACTCGTTGCTGTAAGAAAATGCTTTGACAAGGCCTGGAGAGATGGCTCAGCAGGTAAACGCACTTGCCACCAAGCTTGACAACCCGTGTTCGATCCCTGAAATCCACACAATGGGAGCAGAAGGCCTGCACCAGCCCGGTTTCCATACCTGTGTCCTCTGCTCCCGTGAAAAATGCAATTAAAAATACCCGACAGAGCAACTTAAAGAAGGGTTTTATTGGCTCACAGTTTGAGGGTGCAGTCCATCACAATGGGGGTGTCAAAGAAGACAATAAGGTTGCCTGTGCTCAGCTCACCTTCTGCATTTCATTCAGTCCAGGTCCCTCAGGCCAGGAAATGGTGCCACTCATATTTTGCATGGTTCCTGTCACTTTAATTAACCTGATCATCCAGAGGCTAACCCAACCTAGGTTATCCCTCACAGGTGTGTAAGGAGGCCCAGGTGATTCTAGATCCTGTCAAGCTGACAATCAATATGAACCACCTCATGTCCTTAGGGGTAGAATTGACCATTGCCCCATTCTTCTCCAGAGAGGAAACTGATTGATGCTTAGCCAAGTGTGGTAGAACTCAGAAGACTGAGGCAGGAGGATGATGAGTTTGAGGCCAGTCTCAGTTATGAAGTGAGTTCCAGGCCAGCCTGGGCTACCTAGTGAGACCCATTTTCAAAAGAGCCAGGGGTTGCAGTTGTGCTCAGTGGTAGAGCTCTGGCCAAGCACTCCTGCCACCACTTCAGGTGTGGAGTGTACCAGCTATTACCATCATCCTTAGAAACAGCCGTGATGACTCCATGAGGGACCTTGGAGATGGGGCCGACCGGCATTCCCTCACAGCAGGGGGCGAATGTGATCAGAGTACATTAAGATAGGTATGAAAATGTCATCATCAAACCCATTATTATGCATGGTTGATATATGTTAACAAAACATTTAAAATTCTGCATTCCTATCACAGAGGACCTTCAGCTACAGCTTGGGTTTGTGCAACAAGGGATTGTCACTGCTGGCACTGTGGTGACAGCTGGCAGGAGCTTCTCCTACTGGGGAGGATGCTAAGGAGACCTGCAGAGATGTGCAGATGGGATGCAGGGTGAGCCCGACTCTAGGTCATCATACCGTCCCCTCAGGGCTCAGAGCCTTCCTGACAGCTGTGCCCCAGCCACATGTGGTCCTGAAGGTGCTAGAGCACATAGAAGCTAATTTTATCACTATGGGGATGCTGTCATCCATTCAAGGGTGAGATGTGTTGCTGGGGAGGATGCTTTGGGGTCACCTGCACTCCTGAAAGTCACCCTCACTCATTGTTTTATAACTAAGCCCCATAAACTCGTTAGCTCAGCAAGCTGGGTGTGGGTGGAACTGCCGTTTTGACCTGTCATTGGTGCCCTATCTGGGAGTGAGTAGATGTTTGTTTATGAGATCCAGGAGAAGTTCATGCAATGATGTAAAAAAAAGTGAGGCTCAGTGTAAACTGAAGTTTCTCGGTCCTGCCTGGTCCCTTCTTTTTTAAAAATTATTTTTTTACTTGTTACAGAAGAGCTAATTTATAAAATAAGCTAGAAACACACATACTCAATGTAAATCCCAAATGAAACCCAGCTTACTAAATACTTGAGCTATAAAGGATGATAATAAAAGGACTTTCAGTTCAATTACATTTACAGTGATATCTTGACAATCCATTCCATTGTAATCTGTACACAATTTCAAATTGTTGAGTTTGGGGTTTTAATTTTTTTAAAAAAGAGAACCTTGCAGTCCCTCCTCTTTCTCGACAGTTGGACACCTGGAGCTCCACCTGGGGCCTGGCTGAGGATCTCTGCATTCACTTCCATCAGTTATTAGATGAGAGTTCCAAGACAACTGTTAGGGTGTTTAGTCATCTGATCACCAGACTAGGTCAGATCAGGCTTTCTCTCGACCAATTGCCAGCTGTCTACAGAGGATATATCATTGTGGATTTTCTGGGGACCTCTCCAGCACTCTGCCTATTCCTGTTCTCATCGTGGTCTTCATTATCATGGTCTGTTATTCCTTGTTCTCCCTTTCTTTTCTTGATCCAGCTGGATCTCCTGCTCCCCTAAGCTTTCTTTCTTCAAATCTTGCCCTTCATTACTCCACTGTCGTCCAGGTTGTTCATGTAGATCTCATCCATTTCTCTGTCATTGGGTGATCCCTGTGTCTTTCCTAGGGTCCCATTTCTAGGTAGCCTCCCTGGAGTTGTGTAGCAGTCTAGTCATCTTTGTTTTACATCTAGTATCCTCCTACGAGTGAGTACAAACCATGTTTGTCCTTCTGAGTCTGGGTTACCTCACTCAGGATGATTTTTTCTAGATCCATCCATTTGCCTGCAAACCTCATGATGTCATTTTTTTTCACTGCTGAGTAGTACTCCATTGTGTATATGTACCATATTTTCTTTATCCATTCTTCAGTTGAAGGGCATCTAGGTTGTTTCCAGGTTCTGGCTATTACAAACAAAGCTGATAAGAACATAGCTGAGCAAATGCCCTTGTGGTATGATTGAGCATTCCTTGGGTATATGCCCAAGAGTGCTATAGCTGGGTCTTGGGGGAGATGGATTCCCAATTTTCTAAGGAAGCACCATATTGATTTCCAAAATGGCTGTACAAGCTTGCATTCCCACCAGCAGTGGAGGAGTGTTACCCTTGCTCCACACCCTCTCCAGCATAAGCTGTCCTCTGTGTTTTTGATCTTAGCCACTCTGACAGGTGTAAGGTGGTATCTCAGAGTCATTTTGATTTGCATTTCCCGGATAATTAGGGATGTTGAGCAATTCCTTAAATGTCTTTCAGCCATTTGAACTTCCTCTGTGGAGAATTCTCTGT
>NC_050463.1:6429347-6471110 GCF_903995425.1 Onychomys torridus
AGGCATGCTGAGCCCAGGACGCCAGCAGGGTTGAGGGGCCATGAGCCGTCCTCGATGACAGAGCATCTGGATGGAGAGCAGACAGCCGGTAGCCACGTGGCAGGGTTCCCAGGATGAAGCCCAGATGGTTAATTTATAACACATTGATTGTCTCCAGTCCCCCAAGGAAGATGGGGCTTGAGGCAACTGCTTCTAATAAAATGAGGAGAGCAGGAATTGGCGTGCTCCAGACTGTCTGTAAGGGGAGCCACAGGAAGGGTGCACACCCACAAAAGTTCACTCAGCACTGCCCCCTCACAGCGAGGTCTCCTTTCTCTGCCTTTTATGGTGCAGGTTGAAGGAGACCTGGGATTCTTACCTAGCAGGCGAAAGTTCTGTGCTTACAGGTCCAGGATTAGAGATCAAGTCTACACCTCTCCCTTTCTTCTTTTCTGTCCTTGGTGCTGAAGATGGACCTTTTGGAGGGTGTGGCCAGTATTTGTGGGCAGACACTCTTGCTGAGCCCCTCACTGGGGTATTATAGGTGGGGCTCCACCCTGACCACGCCCCCAGCCCTCACTGGGGATTCTAGGTGGGGCTCCTCCCTGACCACGCCCCCAACCCTCTCACTGGGGGATTCTAGGCGGGGCTCCACCCTGACCACGCCCCCAGCCCCTCACTGGGGATTCTAGGCGGGGCTCCACCCTGACACTCCTCCAGCCTCCTCACTGGGGGATTGATTTTAGGCGGGGCTTCCACTGCTGTGCCACAACTCCAGTCACCTTAAAATCGGGGTCTTACTCTATAGCCCAGACTGGCCTTCAACTTGTCATCCTCCTGCCTCAGCTTTCGAAGGGCCTAAATGACAGGGCTCCACCATCACTTGCTTTTGTAGTAATAGAGTTAATGATTTTCATTCCCTCCTTCCACATTACACTGAGCAAGGGAAGCAGTCTCAATATATACTCTCCAAAAATCCAGCTTGAATCCTACAAACAGTGACCGTGGCGTGCTGGGGGACGTCTGGCTTTCTTCTATCACACTGCCTCCTGCAGAGACATCACTGGTTGCACTGGAGCCCTTGGCACATGCTAGACCCAGAGCTTTCTTTGCCTGCCTCATAGAACAACTGTACTCTGGTTTACCCAGGCTCGTTTTTCTGTTGCCCTGGTGTGGTTATTAACCACAACCTGTGTCCTAGCCTGACGTTCATTGCTGTGGTAAACAACCTGACCAAAAGCTACTTAGAAGGGAAGGATCTGCGTTTGGCTACACTTCCAGGTCACAGTCCATCACTGATGAAGTCAGGGCAGGAGCTGAGCTGGGAACTGCAGCAGAAGCCATGGAGGATGCTCTTATGGCTCAGCTGGCTTTCTTATAACCCAGGACCTCCTGTCTAGGCATGGTGCTGCCCGCAGCAGACACCGCCAATCAAGATGATCTCTCTCAGACACAGTCACGGGTCAGTCTGATCTGGTTAGTCCTTCAGTTTAGACTCCCTGAGAGTAGCTGTGTCAGTGGACAGCTAAGCTGTCTAGGACATTGTTTCAGTCTCCAGAGTGTCACATTTGTGTGGCACGTACTCTTCTCATTGGTGAGATAAAACATTCTGGCTAAAGAAGCTTAGGGCAGGGAGGTTTGTTGTGGTTCATGGTTGCTGGGCACAGTCCTTCATGGCAGGGGAGGCATGGTGACAAGCGTGTGAGACACCTGGTCACAGGGCATTCACAGCCAGGAAGTGGAGAGATGCGTGCTGTGTAGCTAAAGTTTTCCTGGTTCTGTTCATCTCCTGTGGCCTTGCAGCCGGCCACTTGGACCCAAGTAAACACACAGAGACTCATACTACTTATAAACTTTATGGCTGTGGCAGGCTTCTTGTTATCTAGTTCTTATATCTTAAATTAACCCATTTCTATTAATCTATAAGTTGCCACGTGGCTTTGTGGCTTACTGATACTTTTACATCTCGCTTCCCCTGTGTCTGGCTGGTGACTCCCGACTCAGCTTTCCTCTTCCCCGAATTCTCTTCTCTGCTTGTCCTGCCTATGCTTCCTGCCTGGCTACTGGCCAATCAGCATTTTATTTATCCATAAATCAGAACAACACATTCATACATCCCCAGCAGTGCTGGTGCTCAGTCGAGCACCCCAACCCTTGGGATGGGGCCATCCATATTCAGGGTGGGTTTTCCCACATCAGTTTACCTAACATAGACAGTCTCTCACAGGCATGACCAGAGAATGGTTTCACGTGTGATGCTAGAGCCCTGCAAGTCCACAGTGTCACCATCACGGTTTTGCTATCCTAGACTATCTCATCTGCAGTCAGACCCCAAGACAAGGATTTGAGGTTATAAGGTTTCTCTGGGAGGCTTCACAGTGTCTCCAGAATAGAGTTGGAGAATGCCATATGAACTCGGTCTCCTTTCCTTTTTGTCCATGTATGCACACATGTGCATATGTGTGTTCATATGTATGCCAGTGCACACATGAATGTATCTGCTTGCAGGTGTGTGTGTGTGGCTGTGTGGAGGCCAGGGGACAGCCTCGAATGTTGTTTCTCATGTGTCATCCATTGTCTTTTTGAGGTAGGGTCTCTCACTGGTCCGAATTGCTGCTAGCAAGCTGCCAGGCAGGAGGACATCTTAGGCGGGAGGGCTGCAGCCCTGGTGCTTTCTCTTCACGCAGGGAGGATGAGGGATGGCAAAGCTCCTCCAAAAAATTAAAAAGTTCTTAGCCGGGCAGTGGTGGCGCACACCTTTAATCCCAGCACTGCAGAGCGAGATCCCGAACAGCCAGAGCTACACAGAGAAACACTGTCACAAAACAACAAAAAAAGTTCTTTATTCTAGGGCTGGAGAACTGGCTCAGCGGTTAGGAGCACTGTCTGCTCTTGCACAGGATCCGGGTTTAATTCCCCACACCCACACAGCAAGTCACAACCACCTGTAACTTCAGTTCGTGGGCTCTGATGCCCTCTGCTGGCCTCTGCAGGTACAACACACACAGTGCACAGACTGGCAAAACACCCACACACCCATAAAACAATCTTCAAAAATGTCTTCTTTCTTTCTTTTCTTTGAGACAGGGTACTCCTGGATGCCCTGGAACTTGCTCTGTAGACCAGGCTGGCCTCAAACTCACAGAGATTCCCCGGCCTCTTCCTCCTGAGTGCTGGGATTAAAGGCATGTACCACTGCTGCCCAGCCTTAAACACGTTTCTTTATTCTTGAGGATTTCATATATGCATACAATGAGATATGACCATGGCTACCCTGCCACATCCTCCCTCCAACTCCATCCATACTTGACTGCACATTTCCCCCTCTTAACTTCATGTCACAAAACAAACAAACAAACAAAAAACAAACAATCCACCACCAAGTCCAGTTACTGCTGCCTGTATGTACAGGGCCGTGTGGCCATCCACTGGAGTGTAGAACACCTGTGGGCGGCCACACTCTCAGCAAGGAATGACTCTCCCTCCCCCAGCAGCCCCACTGCCAAGAGGCCCTCAGCGAGGGGTGAGGCCTGGAGAACTCTGAGTCTGAGCTGGCACTGTGGCTGGCTTGGTCTTTCACAGGTGCCCGCTGCTGCTGTGAGTTCCTGAGTGTCATCGGCATGCCATGTCCAAGACAGCATCTCAGTGCGCTCTTCCCCACCCCGCTGCTCTGATGTTCACTGAGCCTCGGTGGTGGGCTGATATGGTGGCTCCATTTAGGAAGGAGCTTCATTTTGCACTCTCAACACCTTGACCAATAATGCATCTCTGTACTGACCAGTCCACTGCAGGGACAAGGCTCTGTGACCCAGCCTGAGGGCTGCCCCAGTCTGTGGTGTGCACACAAATATTTAGAAGGTACATTGGTAACATGACCATTCAGGAAAACAACAGCAGCCCGGTGATGGTCCAGGGCCATGACCGCCCAGACTTGGGTCATGACCTGGTCATGACTTCCCAGCTGTGGGCTGTGACTCCAAGCCCTGGCCATGACCTTCCATCCCTTCCTCAGCCATGACCTCCCAGCTGAGAGCTTTTGATCAGGGTCACAGTTCTAGGCAGGAAATTGTTCCCGTGGAAGGGAACTTAACTTTTATTTATTTAGTTATCGTTTGTTTTGGGGACAGGGTCTCAAGAGTCTCACACTGGCTGTGGACTCACTATGTAGCTGGGGATGACCTTGAACTCCTGGGATGACAGGCCTGTGTCACCACACCTAGTTTATTGTGTGCTGGGGATTGAAACAGGGCTCTCCTGGGAGAGCTCTACCTGCCTCACCCAGCCCAGAGGAATGTCTTTTCTCATGACGCCCTCTTTGGGTTGTGGGTACAGGGTTCCATCTCTTTACCACCTCATACTATAGCTCATTTTCTCCTGTCTGTCTGTCTGTCTGTCCCCTTGGCTTCAGGTTCCGGTCTGTTTGTCTGTTTATTTATTTATTTTTTTACATGTTATTATTAGGGCTCTTACTTATACCAAACGATGGGTTTTGTTATGACGTTTCCCTACATGTATGATGTATTTTGATTGTATCCTCCATCATCCTCCTTGCCCCGCCCACTCCTGCTATCCCCTCCTCTTCCCACCTGGTCGGTTTTCTGTTTTCAGGTCTGGTTTTTGATGGAACACTGAATTCCATCAGGGTCAAAATGAGAAGCTGTTTACAGGAGTGTTTACACCACTCAAGAAATGTTTATCCTTCTCCGGGAGACCAACTGTCTATCAATCCCAGGAAGGGGCGGGGCTTCACAAGCCCCTCCCCTCCAAACTGATAACTCCATCAGGCATCAGCAAGGGGCTGTGCACTGTTGGTCTTGTTTCAGAAAAGGCCCTGGGCATCAGACTGCTTCTCTTCAACATATATTATTCATGCCCTGGAGACACTTTCCTATTGAATACTTTATTTTTAAGATTGTGGTTAAACAGAGCATACACTTTACCACCCCTATCATGCTGAGCGTTTTAACCATTGCTAAGTATATTCAATGGTTATATTCAATATATATATATATACCTCCAGCACCAATGCCCACCTTCCAGAACTTTCTCATCATTTGTGCTACATAACCCTCTGCCCTCTGCCCCCTAGGTCTTGGCAGTTCCTATCTGGTTAGATTTTATCCACCAGTACTTTAAGGCTAAGTCAAGAGCCAGAAGTTGGCTTTTTTGGTTGTGAGCCTAGCCTTTAACGGCTGAGCCATCTCTCCAGCTCAGAAGTTGGCTTTTTTTGTGTGGATTTCTTTCCATCGGCAGGGATCACCCTTACCATGGCACCAATAACAGAAGGGCTAGTGTGCGTGGTCAGGGATAGGACAGGACCTCAGAGTGTACTTTAAGCAGGAAGGCCCACCGTATGAGCGTCCCTGTGGGCCCAATGTCAGATCCAACTTTGGGGCCGTGGAGAATGGTGGCTGAGCACGTCATGGAGACTCGGAGATATCTCACCCCCTGGGAAATTAACTGCACATTTTGGGGGATGACCGTGCCTTTCTGTACCAGGGAGTCAGAGTCATACTCTTTGAAGACATAGCATCATGGTGTGGCCAGGGAGATGCCTCAGAGGTTGAGAGCTCTTTCTGCACAAACATGAGGACTGAGTTAGAATCCCTGACACACAAGTAAAGAGCTGGGCTTGGTCATATACATCCATAGTGCCAACCCTCAGAGGGGTGGAGGCAGGGGCTTGCTGGGGCTTGCTGACTGTCAGCTGAGCTCTGGGTTCAGCAAGAGACCACGTGTCAGGGTAATACATTGGGAATGACAGCCTCCTGTGGCCTGCACACCTGTGAGGGTGTGGGCACCTACATATATAGGTGTGAATAACACACACACACACACACACACACACACACACACAGACACACAGACACACACACACACACACACACACACACACACACAAAGCCAAATCTCAGTGCTAAGTTACTCTCGCATCACTTCAGTGCAGGGGTTCTCAACCTGTGGGTCATGACCCCTTTGAGGGTCAAATGACCACCACAGGGGTCCAATATCAGATATCCTGCCTATCAGATATTTACAGTATGGTTCATAATAATAGCAAAATTACAGTTATGAAGGAGCAACAAAATAACTGTGTGGTTGGGGGTCACCACACCTGAGGAACTGCATTACAGGGTCACAGCATTAGGAAGGGTGAGAACCGTGGCTCCAGTGGCTACCAGGCCACAGCACTGCCTGGTTCTCTCTCCGGAAGGCCAGTGCCTCATGCACACACCTGGCCGAGGACAGGCTTTGGCTCAGGAGTCTGGTATGAAGTGCTTGCTGTGTCTGAGGGGCCTGGGAAGGCCCTGTTGGGCGAGGCAATGGCTTCACAAGCATCAAGGACTGCATTAGAGTTCTCTGGGAGAACAGGACTGACAGAAGGAATATAGAACACGGGAGGATTCATCAGTTTGGCTTACACAGTATAACCCAGGCTGTCCACCATGGCTTCCTGCGTGCTGCAGAGGCTGAGAACCTGGTAGCAGCTCGGTCTACAAGGTGGATGTCTCAGAGTCCAGATCTGAAGGGCTGGAGGATTCTGGGACAGGGCCAAGTTTTCATTCCCACATCAGAAGAGGATAGTAGGAGCAACACAGAGGTAGCAACAGAGTAGATGCACTAGCCAGCAAGGGGAAAAAACAAACAGGCAAAAATCAGTAGCATTTCCCTCTGGAGCTGCCAGCCCCTGTCCAGGATCTCCCACCCCAAGGTGATCCTGAATGTCCCCAGAGACTCCCCCAGAAGCATTGATTCCAGTTCTAGTCAAGTTGACAGCCCAAGTTAATCACTGCAAGGATCGTGGCAATGGATGCTGCCCTTCTCCGTGGTACTTCCATGGGAAGCAGAGACTGGACCATGTGATGTTGAGGAGGCCATGGATTTGTTCTTGGAGCAACTCCAGCCACACCTGGGGTGTCTACTCCATCTTTAAGGCTCAGGCCGGCAGAAGTTTGTGTTAGTTATCTCAGTGTTTCATTGTGTGGGCTCCCGTTGATTGGGAAGGTCGAAAACCTTTAGATGATGGGGCCCCTGCTCGGGAGTTAGTTCACTAGGGCTGGCCACTCTCTGCTTCCCGACTGCGAGCGGTCTCTTCCTCTTCCACCCCGATGGACTGGGTCCCCTAGAGCTGAGAACCAAAACAAAGCAAAACAAACACATCCAAGATCTTTCCTTCCAGAAGCGGGTCCTTGGGGTGTGTTTCATCCCAGCAATGAGAAGCCCAAGCAACATGATGGATATTTGGAACAACGGCAATCTAGCCAGCCGCCATTGATATTGTTCTAAATGAAGTCACGTTCCCAGGTTGTGGACCTTGGGCTGTTGAGGAGTATTTGTGCGCTGTGTAAAGATGTGTTGCTGTGATTGCTGTAATAAAAAGCTGAGTGACCAATAGCCAGGCAGGAGAGGATAGGTGGGATTTCCAGAAAGAAAGGAAGAGGAAAAGGAATCTAGGCACGCAGGGAGTCACAAGCCAGACTTGGAGGATGCAGGATGGGCAGTATGGAGATGAGGTAACGCCACGTGGCAGAACGTATATTAATATAAATGTGTTAAGTTAGAAGAGCTAGTTGAGAACAAGCCTAAGCTAATGCCGAGCTTTCGTAATTAATAGTAAGTCTCCATGTCATTGTTTTGGAGCTGGTGGTACAAAGAAAGACTCCCTACATTGGGCTTTCAACGTGTGACTTTGTGGGGATTATGTAGGGAAGGGATGCAGCTTTACCACAGCACACAGATTCACAGTATGCAAAGGCACTCATAAAAATACCTGTACACACCAGGCACAGAGGCGGTCATTATCTAAGTATAAGACACACAGCCCTAAAGAAATATACACGGGCATGTACATTCATTCAGCAAAAACATACCTTCAGAGTGGAAGGTCCTTCACTGCACCCCACACATCTGGAGCCAGATGCCGTGGAGGCTACAGATCAGGACAGGTCCCAAGTATTCGCATGGATACAACAGCCAAACACCGATGTTAACACTGTCGAGGTGACAGGATTGGACTCAGCTGGGAGATAAGCATCTCTACGCATGCAAGAGGAGTTTCAAGAGTAAGTGGACAGAGGCAGGAAGTGTGAAAAGGAGAAAGTGGGCTGGCATCAATCTCTCATCTGATTCCTGAGCACAGATGCAATGCGACCAGCCCCTGTCACCATGCCTTCCCCACTGTGGACAGACAACCGTGAGCCCAAACCCTTCCTTCTTATTTTTATTGTTCTAGAATTGTGTGTGTATTTTATTTTATATATATATATATATTGGAGCTGAGGATTGAACCCAGGGCCTTGCACTTGCTAGGCAAGCACTCTACCACTGAACTAAATCCCCAACAATATAATTATATCATTCACCCCTCCCCTTTCCTCCCTCCAAATCCTCCCATATACCTTCTCACTACCTTTCAAATTTATCTCCTTTTTAAAAAATTGTCATATATATATATATATATATATATATATATATATATATATATATATATATATACACATACATACACACACACACACACACACACACACACACACACACACACACACACATCCCTCTCAGTCTGTATAATGTATGTTTTCAGGGCTGACCGTTTGGTGTTGCATAACCAGTTGCTGCACTCTTGCCTGGGGAAGAATATTTCTCTGCTCTTAGCATTCCTTAGTTGCATGTAGTTCTTTGTGTAGCGTGGAGGCCTTGGGGTGCCCCCACTCTCAGGCCATTACATCATCACGTTATCACATTTAGGCGGCCATGTTGGTGAGACTTTATGTAAATCTTTCCTGATGTCGCTTTTGCCCCATTGGTGAGAAAAATAACAAACACAAGAGCCCACAGAAGTTTAGAGACATAGATCAAAAGCCCTGTCCCCATGGCAACCAGTCAGAAGCCTCTAGACTCCAATTCTATACTTGTCGCTCCCCCCTCCCCCCATCAAAACCAGGTTCACAAAGTACATAAGGGGCTCAGAGGGTAAAGTGCTCACTGCATGGACATAAAAGGACCCGAGCTGATCCCAGCACCCACATAAAAAAGCCAGATGTGATGACACAGACTCCTGCTGGTGAGGTGGAGACAGCATGGTCCCTGCCTCAAAGAAACAAGAGGAAGGAGCCTGAGGAATGGCATCATACACACATGTGAGCATGCGCCCCCCCCCCCCCCCCATGCACACACATGCATGTGTGCATAGCTGGCGAACACAGCCTCAAAGACACAAATCTACTCATTGTAGGGATTTAAAAACATGCATGAAGACGTGGGAAATCCAGATACAGTCTTCAAATGCAGATGCAGGCAGGACGCGTCCAAGGCAGACGGCAGGAAATTAAAGGCACCATCGCCCCCTGGTGGACATGTGCGGTAACTAGCACGGCAGCGGCGGGGCGGTCGCTCACAAATGGGAGAGATTGCGCGTGTCTGTGGGTGTATCTGTGGGTGTGCACACCTGTGTGCTCACCAGTCTGTATATGAGCCCAGGGAGGCCGTCAGAAAGGGACCCTGGTACTTCTGGCGCCTCCATTTGTCACAGGAGCGCGTGGAGGTCAGAGGACAACTCGTGGGGGTCAGTTCTCTCTTCCCCCCATCTAGGCTGAACTCCGGTCACTAGGTGGGTGGCAAGCTTCCTTACTCGCCGGGCCATCACACCGCCCTCCAAATATTTTAACATTACATATTTTTCCTTAAAAAGCATTTAAAACTTACTTTTGTCTCTAGTGACTTCTAGGCGAGTCTGAGCTTCAGTTGTTGAATTGGTGCCCTGGGCAATTTTATATTTTTTAAGAGAAGTGCATTTATCAAAGGACTGACCCATCTGATGGTGGAATTCCACGCGATGGAGTCAGGCGCGGGGCCGGCTTGTCCCCAGGACTCAGGCAGGCGTGTTTTCTCCCTCTCTAGTGCTGGGAAGCCCTGGTTTCTTTTCGGGGACACTGAGAGATGTCTACCCCCACCGTGCTCTCTTGCAGCTGTGTGCTGCCATGTAGCGTCCATGAGCGGTATGACGGCTGGGTTGTACCCCTCCCAGCTCCTCCCAGATCCACACCCCGCAACCTTCTCCCAACACAGTGCCCTCCTCCTTTTTTTTTTTTTTTAAATTTAAATTTATTTTAAATTTAAAATAACCCGTCCAGTCCA
The DNA here is from genome assembly GCF_903995425.1 of Onychomys torridus. NCBI lineage: Eukaryota > Metazoa > Chordata > Mammalia > Rodentia > Cricetidae > Onychomys > Onychomys torridus. The sequence continues at coordinate 6,439,464 of NC_050463.1, forward strand.
ATTTGGTGCATCCACGTAGTCCTTGGTGAGTGACAATCCACTGGAGTATGGTCCACCTACAGGGGTCTGGGGACACCCTTAGGAAAGCTGCTTCTCGCTCCCCCAGCAGCCATCAACTGGCCACAGCTCCTCAGTCGGGTGTGGCCACGAGCCCCTCCCGCTCCGTGCTGCAAGGCTGTCTGTCCTGATCCAGTGCAGCCACCACAGCTGAGTGCTGGGGTCCCGTCCTGTCCAGAAGACACTGGTTTGCTCCGGTCCTGCCTGACCTCGGGCTCTCACAGTCCTCCTGTCTCCTGAGCCTCGGGGAGAGGGTTCCACTTTATTTTTTGAGACAGGTTCTTCCAGGGGTCCGGCGTTGTAGGCTGGCCGGCCAGTGGGATCCTTGGGTCTCCACCCCCTCCCCCTCCCCAGGGCTGGATTACAGAGTCCGCAGCCCCGTGCCTGCGCCTCCAGGATCCACCTCTCCACACGCCCCTCCCCAGGGATGGATTACAAACCTGGGCTTCTAAATGAGGGTCTGCAGAGCACACTCAGGTTCCCATGCTTGCTCAGCAAACACTTTCCTGACTGAGCTGTCTCCTCTTTCCCTTGTCTCGTGAACCTGGGTCTCATGTAGCCAATCAACGCTGGCTTTGCACTTCTATATCCTCCTGCCTCAGCCTCCTGAGTACCTGGGATTACAAACCTGTACCACGAGGGTGAGCTAACCGGAGCATTTTATGTGTTAATAAAATCTTGGGCTTGGCGTGGTGGCACACACACAAAAAACGTCATTAAAATAGTGTATTGAGCGGGCCGCGGTGGCACACGCCTTAGGCAGGCGGCTCTCAGTGAGTTCGATGACAGCCTGGGCTCAGAGCGAGTTCCAGGACACCAGAGCTAAACAGAGAGACCCTGTCTCAAAAACCAAAACCAAGGGGTGTGGGCGGGCGGGGAGATGGCTCTACGGTAAAGGTGTTGCTGCCAATTCTGAAGACCTGAGATCGAACTCAGGGACTCACGAGGTGGAAGGCGAGAACCCGCTCTTGCGAGTTGTCCTCTGAGCTCCGCAGTGGCACATTCAAATAAATAAATGAAAGGAAAAAACCCGTTGAAGGGATTGGAGATGCTAACTGCCTCAAGTTTCTATCATTTCACGCTGAATATGTGTCCCAAATTACTATGGTATGCATCATACAATGGAAAAAAAACCACAAAACAAAGAACAGAATAACCACACAGCCTGTGTGGTTTGGAGGCATCGCAAGGAGGAGAGGGATGCGGATGTGGGATCTTGGATCTTTTTGAAGTCGCAACTAGGAGCCAGCGTCTCTCTGAATGGTGTGCTTTTACCAAGGGTTGTGGCATAAAAAGGCAAAGTGGGGACTGGAGAGTAGACCAGCCCGGCCAGCACTTGCCTCCCGAGCATGAGGACCCACATTTCTACTTGTTGAGTTCTAGGCTGGTGAGAGACCCCGTCTTAGGGAAGCGTACCCATTCTTATGTGAGCAGGTCAAGTTTGACATGGAAGGAAGGAGGCCAGCCAATGAGGAGGCCACCGAGTTGGTAAGGGTGGGTGAATGAGGGGAGTTAGGGGAGAGCAGGCGGCGGTGATGCTCGTGGTCAGAAGTCATTGCACGCATGCAGGAAATTCTCAAGAACTGGTAAAAACACAACAACACGGCCCACAGAACCATCTGAGCGTGCCTCATAGGGCTCCACAGGGCCTGAAACGGCAACCATGGAGCCTTCGCGTCTCTGCCCTGGGTCCTCTGCGTATGTTACAGTTGTTAGCATGGTATTCCTGTGGGACTCCTAACAGTGGGGGTAGGGGTGTCTCTGACTCTTTTGCCTGCTCTCTGGACCCTTTTCCTCCTACTGGGTCACCTCGTCCAGCCTTGAGATGAGGGTTTGGGCCTAGCCTTATTGTAATTTGTTATGCCATGTTTGGTTGATGTCCTTGGGAGGCTCGCCCTTTGCTGAAGGGAAATGGAGGAACAGTGGATCTGGGGGAGGAGGAAGGTGTGGGAGGACTGGGAGGAGTGGAGGCAGGGGACCTTCTAGCTGGATGTATTGAAAACAAGAGGATCAATAAATTAAAAAACTACAACGAAATAGCCAAAGTGGTCGGTGCTTGACGGAGGCCTTTGAGGTTGACTTTTGGCCTGCGCACGCCCATGCAGCGTGTTTGAGCGCACACCCAGCCCGCCCCACACACCCTGGGAAGGATGGGCTCTATTTCATTTTCCCAAGTCCTTTCTGATTCTTAGAAGGCTTGCCTCATCGTGGGTCATGACCTCCTGCTTCGCTCTGATAAAGATGACAAACGGTAACCAGGACTTGCAAACTTCTTCTTTCTGAGTGTCCGGTAACCAGGCGACTGTGGTTCCAAATAAAAAAGGGACAGCTCTCCCCCAGAATTCTGGACGGCCCCTCTTTCCTTGGTTGGTTCTTTTTCATTTTCCCAAAATATAATTACTTTTTAATTGATTCTTCAAGAATTTCATTTATGTATTTTTCAATGTACCTTTTTTTGTTAGAAATTAAGACATTTAGTTTTTTTTTTTAATTTTATGAGTGTTTTGCTTACCATGTGTGCCCTCTGAGCCATCACCTCAGCCCCTCCTGCTGTGTACTTCAGTCATACTCACTCCTCACTCATCCCTATTACTTCCCTCAGGCCCCCCCCCCCCACCCCCGCCATGTGTCTCTCTCTCACAACCCCTTGACTCCAACTTGAACTGTCCAGTTACTCCTGGGTGGTTGACCTACTACAAATCACATCTCTTAGGAAAGCTGCCTCTCGCTCCCCATCAACTGTCCACAGCTCCTCAGTCGGGTGTGGCCACGAGCCCCTCCTGCTCTGTGCTGCAAGGCTGCCTGTCCTGATCTGGTGCAGACACCACAGCGGCTGTGTGTTCCTGAGTGCATGTGTGTGCGTGCTTGCGTGCGTGTCCTGTCCAGAAGACACTGGTTTGCTCTGGTCCTGCCTGACCTCGGGCTCTCACAGTCCTCCTGTGCCCTGTTCCCAGTCAGCCTGTGGCCTTACTAACTCTCTTCTGGAGTTCCCCTCCGCGTGTCCTGGCCTGTTCCTGATCACCATCATCTCCTGGAGTAATGTCTCACCATGCCCTGTCCAGTCATTTTCAGCTCATCGAGTGACCTCTCTATAATCCTGCATCTTTAGGCAGCTGCTTCCTCTTCTTCTTCTTCTTCTTCTTCTTCTTCTTCTTCTTCTTCTTCTTCTTCTTCCTCTTCCTCCTCCTCCTCCTCCTCCTCCTCCTCCTCCTCCTCCTCCTCCTCTCTCTCCCTCCAGATTCTGGAGTATTATTTATTAGCATTTATTTACTATATTACTATATTCATTACAATACTGGGTTTATGATGTGTTCACACACACATACAGTGCATTTTGATCAGAGTCACCCCGTGGCCCCTTTCTGCCCCTGCCCCGACTCCTGTGGCTCTCCTTCTTTTCTCAGCCATTCCCTTTCTGCTTTCACGTCCTTAGTTCTCAGTGACCCGATGAGTTTAACTGGAGTCATTCAGGAGTGTGGCTACCTCACCAATGACTACGCCCCTGAAGAAGAAAATGTCTCCTCCTCCAGCAACCACAAACTGCCTACAACAGCCCCCCCGGCGGGGGCGGGGCCAGTGAGCCCCTCTGCCCTCTGGGACGGCATGGTGAAGGGCACTAAAGCTGCTGTGAGTTCAAGTGCAGTGCTCACTGCACCCCCAGGAGCCAGGGGCCTGCGCCTCTTCTTCCCCTGACTCACACTCTTTCTGCCGACCCTCCCACAGCGTTCTCCGGTCTTGGGAGGGTGATATAAGGGTCCTATTTATGCCTGAGACTCAACGGTCTTGACTGGCCACCACTCTCTGCTGTTACCCTCCTGCGGCACAGAGGCTTCTCTTAGCTCGTCTGAGAGCTACAGCAATCTAGGGGCACACAAACAGCTGCTCAGGAGGCGGTGTGATGGACACGTCGTGTCCACTCAGCACAACAGCAGCAGCAACCTCTGCTCCAAGACCCAGACCCCCCAGCGCGGGCTTTGGGCTGGATTAACAGTGTCAGACATGAAACGCCCTCGCACTGCGAGTCTCAACTCGAACAAGAAGTGGTTGGTTCTTCCGGTAACAGACTTGCTGCTACCTCATTTCTGGCCTTTCTATCTATGGGACAAATGGTTATAGCCACTGGAGCAGACTCCTACAGTGTAACTAATCCTGGCTGGAAACCTAGCCCGGCAAACCCAGAAAATATAGCACTTTGCTTGGTGTGTTGTTTTTGAGATTGGGTCCTGCTCTGTAGCCCTGTCTGGCTTCCACTGGAGTTGAACTCAGCAATCCTCCTGCCTCAGCCTCCTGGGTGCATGAACCATCATGGGCAGCTGTGTCCTTTATTTAAGCCAAGCCTTTGAAAAAGTTCTTTGAGAATTTTGGAGATGTACACAATAAAATATGATGATCTCTACTCCCATTTCCCCTCCAAGTCCCGCCAGATCTCCCCGTACTTCCCCTCCTTCCCCTCTCTCCCTCCTCCCACCTCCTCTTGTTTTCTTCCATTTAGTGCTTGGGTTGCATTTAGTTTTTTATATTTTTGAGATTATGATATAATCACACCAGTTCCCCCTTCCCTTTCCTCTATTCCAACCCTCCCATATAATGCTCCCTGCTCTTCCACAGATCCATGGACTCTCTTTTCATTAACTGTTATTACATGCATGCAGATATATGTACGTATGTGTGTACACAGACACACAGACACACAGACACAGACACACACACACAGACACAGACACACACACACACTCCTAACCATAACCTGCTCAGTCTGTATAATGTTATTGCATGTATGTTTTCAGGGCTGATCACATGATATCAGGCAGCCAGCCAGTGTGCTCTTCCCTAGAGAAGACTGTTTCTCCTGCTCTCAGAGTCCCTTAGTGCCTGTAGTTCTCTGTGTGGGGTCGAGGCCCCATGGTCTTTTCTCTGTCCACTTTGGCACGTCAGTTGTCCTTGTTCGGCTCATGTCTAGACAGTCATGTTGGATACAGCTTCTGACATTACTCGCTCTTATAACAAACCCCCTGACGCTCTGGCTCTTCCAACTTTTCTGCTCGCTCTCCTACAACGTCCCCCGAGCCTTAGGTGCAGGAGTGTTTTGTAGAAGGATCCAATGGGACTGGGCTCCACAACTCTGCATTTTGATTGCTTGTTGTTTTGTGGTGGTCTCTGTCCCCCATTGCAGAGAGAAGCTTCCTTGATGGAGGTGAGGACCACCCTGATCTGTGGATAGAAGGACAAACGTCAAGAATGTAGTTAGGGTTCATGCTGGTTTAGTGAAGCGGCTGTAGATTCTCTTCAGATCCACGACTTCACTCGCCCTGGGTAGTTAGCTAGGTTTCCAGTACCAGACATGATTTCCCTCTTGTTGAGGTGGCCTCAAGTCCAATTAGAGAGCCGTTGGTTACCACTAAGGTATGTGTACCACTGCTGCACTCTGGGATGCATCTTTTAAAAGGACCCCTCACCCTGGAAACCTCTCTAACTCAGAGACTCAGGTCTAAGTCCTTGAACTTGTAGCAAGTTCTAGGCCAGGCAGGGCTACATAGTGAGACACCATCTCAAAAAAAAAAAAAATCTTAAAAAGCAAAAAGAAAAAGGAACACTAAGGGTCAGAGAGGCAAACTCACATGTCAAGGGCTGGCGCTGGATCTGAAAGTGAGAGTTGAATTCATTTACAACCTTCCTAGTCACACACTGAAGGACCAACTCCAGACTCTTTGAGATCAACTTCCCACACACTTGGACTCCTTCCTCCTCGGGCTCTGGGGCCCCAGTTAGTGGGTGCAAAGCTGCTGCTGCTGCTGCTGGATTCTTATCTTCTGTGGCCTCTGTAACTCCACATCCTCTTTTGACTCTGCTTCTGTTGTGTGAGAGGCGGGGTGGGGGTGGGGTGCACCAGCTTCTCCAGCTGCTGCTTCTGCATCTGGTGAGGTGGAAAGATAAGGCAACGCATTCCGGGGAACTGGCTGGCTGCACAGTCTGCAGATTTCACAGAAATCCAAGGAGGGAGGGCAGAGTGTACACAGCAGTGCTCACTGCAAACAGGCTGCTGTGGTGAGCTGGGTGGAGCGAGACACAGACAGACAGACAGACAGACAGACAGACACACACACACACACACACACACACACACACACACTATCCCAGGTCAAAAAGACACGGCCAGGCTCCAAGAAGCAATAAAAAAAAAGAGATTCCTACTTCCCCGTCTCCCCTCTGTTTCTGATTTCTGAGACATTTTGAGCCAAATGCAACTTAAGGGTTTGTGAGGTCACAGTTTGAGGGGCCACTGTACGTCCTGGTGGGAAACGACTGCCACAGGAGCTTGGGGACAGCTGTCAGATTGTGCCGGCACTCAGGAAGCAGAGAACAGTGGCATTAGCTCAGCTAACAGTTAAGGCTCCCATCTCAGCCCAGCCCAGGAGTCCTGTCTCCCAGGTGAGTTTAGGCCCTGTCAAGCTGTCCATCAGTGCTAAGCCTCACAGTAGCTGGCACACCCCAGGATCCAGATACTCTTGGATTAGGACCCCAGGCCGGGAGTGGCCCTTAGGCATGCAGCCAGGGCCTCTCTGGTTAGTCCGTGCAACTCCTTGATCAGGCACGCTGGTTAACGCTCTCTCGTCAGCTCTCGTCAGCTCAACACAAATGACAGTCACCTGGAGGAGGGAGTCTCAGTGGAGGAGCTGCTTCCGTCAGGTTGGCCTGCAGGCAACTCCGGGGGGTGTTTTGTTGATTAATGATTGCTGTAGGAGGGCCCTGACACCCCTGGGAAGGGGGGAGGGGATGAGCAAGCCATGAGGAGGGAGCTAGCAAGCACTGTTCCTCCACGGCGGCTTCTGATTCAGTTCCTGCCTCCTGCTTTCCATCCTGACTTCCTGCCCAACTTCCCTCAGTGACGAACTGTTATTTAAGGGTCTGAGCCAAACCCACTCTTTCCTTCCCAAGATTATTTTTGGTCAGATGTTTTTATCACGGCAACAGAGGAACAGAGTAGGACAGCAGGTGTCTGAGATCCTGGAAGCCAACAAGGCTGGCCCCTGGGAATTGGGGTTCGGGGCTTGTCTGTGTCATTCTTAGCAGCCAGAAGAATGACTCACGGTGACCACACTACTTGTGACTACATGATCTTGCTTCTGAGCCTTTAATGGTCATCCCTGGTAGATGACTTTTCATAATGTTGTCACAAGTTGACGAAGGAGTCAGCTGGGCTCTGTAGGACTCCACAGAGCAATCATTCTTGGATATTTACCTAGTATCCTGTGGGCCCCAGCCCATGAACCTTTGTTCTTGTTGATTTGTGATTTGTTGTGTGACTTTCTTGGAGACAGACATGAGTAAATGTCTGTTTATTCCAGGCACCAATAATGGATCAAAGAAATGACTCCACACTGTCTAGTGAACCAATGACTTTAACATGGAGGACTCAATGGTAGTTGTGTCCCATAAAAGCCACCAAGCATAAGTGGTGATTCATTTATGGCAGCCTGGAGCTCTCTGTGGGACTTGTAAGCAGCTCCCCAGGTTGGAAAGTGTGCCTCCTCAGCAATTGTCTCGCTTATATAAGTTGGCAAGGGGCCTTCTCAGTCTTGTAAGTTCAGGGCCTTCCTGAACCTTGTGAGTTGCTGACTATTGCCTTCCTTTCTGAGACTCAAGGAGCATCCCTAGGATAGGATGTATCAATTCCCAGCATAGTCTAGGGAGGCTTCCTGGAGGAAGAGGTCTTTATGCTGGAAGGGATACAGGCCTACAGATGAGGCAAAACTACAACATTTTTATATATTTATTTATTAATTTTTTTTCATTTTACATACCAACCCCAGTTCCCCCTCCCTCCCCTTCTCCTACCTCCTCACCTCCCTCCCACTCTACCCCCATCCACTCCTCAGAGTGGGTAAGGCCTCCCATGGTAGTCAACAAAGTCTGGCATACCAAGTTGAAGGAGAGCCTAGCACCTCCCCATTGTATCAAGGCTGAGCAAGATATCCCACCACAGGGAATGGGCTCCAAAAAGTCAGTTCATGCACCTGGGATAAGTCCTGGCCCTGCTGCCAGGGACCCCACTAACAGATCAAACCACACAACTGTCAACCACATTCAGCCGGCCTTGTTTGGTCCCATGCAGGTTCACGAGCTGTCAGTCCAGAGTCAGTGAGCTCCAACTAGCACTGGTCAGCTATCTCTGTGGGTTTCCCCATCATGATCTTGACCCCCTCTTCTTCTTCTTTTTTTTTTTTTGAATGCTGAATGCCGTTTATTGAAGGAGGGAGGAGGTCTTAAATACAGGCTTACAGCACAGTGGGAACAGAGAGAGTGGGCTGAGCACCTGCATTTCTCTATTCCTCATTTTTTTTTAGTAAAGGAGTGGGGGACCTGTAGGTCCTTGGCCCCTGTTTTGGGTAACTGTTGTCTTGCTTGCCGACCTTGACCATGATATTCTCCCTATGCTAATTCCCTGCGAGATTCCACCCTCCTGAATGCTTAAGGGAAGTTCCTTGTCTATGTATCCAGCATATTGGGCATTAACAGCTTAGATACAAGATTGTAAAACATCAGAAGCGGGGTTGGGGATTTAGCTCAGTGGTAGAGTGCTGGCCTAGCAAGCTTGGGGTTCGATCCTTGGCTCCTCCCCCCCAAAAAAACCTCAGAAGCAAACTTCTGCCCTCTACATTGTCAGCTTGACACAGACTGGAGTTGTCTGGGAAGAGAAACCTCCGTTGAGAAAATGCCTCCATGGGATGACCTGTGGGCAAGCCTGGGGGGCATTTTCTTGACTGATGATTGAGATGGGAAGGCCATGCCCACTGTGGGCTGTGCCACATCTGGGCAGGTGGTTCTGTGTTGCAGGGAAGGCTGGCTGAGCAAGCTGGTAATCAGTGTCCCTCCATGGCCTCCGCTTCAGCTCCTGCCTCCAGGTTGCTGCCCTGACTCCCTTCCCTCAATGATGGAGTGTGACCTGGGAATTGTTCAGATGAAATAAACTCTTTCCTGCCTGTGCTGCTTCTGATCACAATGTTTATCCCAGCAACAGAGACCTTGAATAAGGCTTTAGACTAGACTATGCCTATACACAGGCCTTAGGATCTTATGGACCCAAATGTCCTCTCCAGAGCAGTGGGGAGCCATGGCTAGGTTTAGCATGCTAGAGAGGCATGGTCAATTCAGATGGGGCTTCCCCGGAGATCTCCTCTGGGGTCCTTCAGAGTTCCTTTCCCTACTCAGGGTGACAGCAAGTGGTCTCGGGACTCTGCTCAGCAGATTTCTCTACCGGTGACTGTCTGGTGCTTTCTCCGCTGCTGGGAAAGTTATAAAAAGCTTTGGCTTGTGGAAACTGCCTGGCCTACAATCACTTACTTCCTCTGCTGCATCCTTCCCTTTCGTCCCCTCCCCCACCTCCAGGATCTCTGCAGTCCAGGCTGGACAGCCCCAGGCATCCTTTAGGTTAACAAGGTGTGTAGTCTTCTGTGTTCAATGATTCTTACCATCTAGGGCTCTCCTGGGGCCGGTAGAATAAGGCTGACTCCCGACTTCCTGAATTCCTACGTCCTTGTCAAGGCCGAGTATTTTCTCTTCCATGGAAAAGGATGGCTGTGTTAAGGACTTTTTGGCCGAATGTTATCACAGGATCCTTATATGATCAAGAAGGAGAGACGACAGAGACAGAGACTCAGAGAGAGATAGAGAGACAGAGAGAGACACACAGAGAGGAGGGAGGGGAGAGAAAGGGAGCAGAGACTGAGTGGAGAGGAGGGCTGAGAGATGCAGAGACAGAGAGAAAGGTAGAGATACCACCATGGCAACTCTGCAGTCAGTTCTCTCTCCAGTGTGGGACCTGGGGATCGAACTCAGACAGTCAGACTTGGCGGCAATCGCCTTTATTCTGAGCGTCCTCTCTCTGGAGGCTAAAGGAGAACCACAAGCCGAGGAAGGTGGAAGCTGGATTCTTCCCTGGAGCTTCCAAAGGGCACCGACACCACCAGCACCCCGATTTTAGCCCCAGAGAGTAGAGAAGCTCCCAGCCTGTAGTCTAGCTTTCAGCTTCTCTCTCAGACTCATCTTCCTGTCGGTAGCCAGATGTTCCCCACATGGCCTTGCTCTATGCCCCCACTTGTTCCTTTGTGCACATCTGAACTCCAGCCCCGCCAGTGCACACCTCACACGGCACCAGTGATGTTGTCACGGAGTGCACCCACACTGTCCGGAAGGTCAGAGCTCCAGAGATGGAGTCCGAGGTGGTGTGAGCAGCCGGACTGGGCGTCGGACCGGAGCCAGGCCATCGGATGGAGCAGTCAGAGCTCTTAGCTACTGAGCCACATCTCTAGCACCGGATTCAGTTTTTCCTGAGATGGGGTCTCACTGTGAGGGCCAGGCTGGTCTCCAGCCCTCAGTTCCCCCATCTTGAATGCTGGGATCACAAAGGTTTACCGCCATGCCTATCTCAGAAAAAATATTTTCTTTTCAAAAATTTAAATAATATTATTTATTTATTTTTTGAAAATTTCATACATATATCCATCCCATGCCCCTCTCTAAGTTTCCCGGCACCATGAACACATCTCACTCCCAAATTTCATATCTTATTTTTTCCAAAATATATTTATTTTTATTTCTTGTTTGCATGAGAATAGAAGAAATCAATCAATGCAATTATTAAAAATTACTGGATTGTGTGATCTTGCTTAATATTATACATTGCAAGTCGACATCCATTTTCCCATTAATTTTGTGAGTTCAGTTTTCTTTGAGATGAATAGCATTCCCTTTTCTGTACATACCTGGTTTTCTTTTTCTTTTTTCTTTTCTTTTTCTCTTTCTCTTTATTTTTCTTCCTTCCTTCCTTCCTTCCTTCCTTCCTTCCTTTCTTTCTTTTTTTTTTTTTTTTGAGGCAGGGTTTCTCTGTGTAGTTTTGGTGTCTGTCCTGGATCTTGCTCTGTAGACCATGCTGGCCTCAAACTCACAGAGATCCACCTGGCTCTGCCTCCCAAGTGCTGGGATTAAAGGCTTGCGGCCATACCTGGTTTTCATTGTCCATTCATCTCTCGATGGGAAGCCAGTACAATGTGTAGAGAAGACATTAAGTTAAGGTAATGTTTTGGGAAGTACACATGAGTCTTGAAGGGAGGCAGAAAGCTGATTGTTTCAGTTTTACGCTGTGGTGGATTAGTTTTTGTGGTGAGGGATTGTATAAGAATGTATTGGTAGTGAAAGTGTAAAATCCAAAGTGGAGACTCCACAGCTTCAGAACGGCTGTTGTAAGGTGTATGCCCATGCTCACTGAGGCGTGCAGCCTTGGGTCTGACTGATCTCGCTTTCTGGTGTCTTTACTTTTTGGATGCTTTTTAATTGCAAGCTTTCATAATAAAGTGATTTTTATTAAAGAAATAAAAAAGAACTTAAGAGAAATCTGGGATGAACAGACATTTGCTCGCATCTTTTCAAGAGAAGTGCTCAAAACAGAGGCCTGTGGGAGGTGGCTAAGTCACGGTGGGTGCTGTCTGGGAAGGATTGATGCAGCACTCTGGGACTGGGTTGGTTCCTGTGGCCGTGGCCTCCTCTCAGCTTCTGGCCTCCTGTCTTGTTATGTGATCTCGTTTGTACTTGTTTCTACTCTTGGATGCTGTCTGTCAAAAGGTCCTCAGACAAGCTGGGCACATCCCAGAATCATATTTTATCTTCAGAACTGTGAGCTAGGCAGACCTTTTGTCTGTGCAATGCTTTCACTCATATTTTGCTATAGCAGCACAGAACGAGCTAAGACACACGAACTCCTCCCTAACTGTTCTCAAACATCCTCCCAATGTTAGTGAACCATTGTGCCACGTCATAGGGAGGAGGAAGAAGCCACATGCCACCATAGACTGGTCTGAGTGGTCAGACACTGTCACATTCTCTTTTCTTATGATCATTAGAACCAAACTGCTGAGTGTAGCCTGCACCCAAGGAGGGAGGAAACAAGCCCAATTGTTTGAAGGAGGACGTATCAGAGAATCTGTGGACATGTGGACAAAGTGCATGATATACTTAAATGAAGATGTTGTTATGGGGCTGATGGCAAGCAGGAGGACGCCAGGCAACCCCAGGCACATAGAACAGTCATGCATAGTGATGTGTACTTACACTTCTAGCCCTGGGGATGCAGAGAGACAGGGGGTCCCTGGGACTCACTGGAGCTGTGGTTACCCAAATGAGACCAGCATTAAGATTAAGCCAGACACACTTCTGGCATAGGTGAGCGGGTGCTCTTTAGGCCCCACCCCTTACTGAAGAGTTACTGGAGGAAGAAACCACCATTTTTGAGGGCACAGCCCCTGGCTGGGTGTCTGTGCTTCTCTGTTCCCCCCCCCCCCCCCCCCCATGCGCGCCTACAGGCAACTCTAACTGGACTTAGTGGGTTATAAAAAAAGACATGAAGTTGAGAAGGGGTGTGTTTGTGGGGGACATGAGGGTGCTGGAGTGAGAAGAGGGTGGATATAATCATATTTCATTACATGTATAAACTCGTGGATAAAGAAAATTTACTTTAAAAAGAGAATTAGAGAACAGCGCTTGGCAGTGGCAGGGAGCTGACAGCGTCCCCTCGGGTGATTGGTTGTGGTTTCCACGTTACTGATGTGTGTCTGGGGAAATCCTCTTTTTGGCTATTTGGGCTTCTGGGACCTTCCCCGTACCCAGATTTGCATGTTCAGAAATATCTTAAAAAGTCCTGGAGGAGCTGGGCATGGTGATCATGCCTCTAATCCCAGCCCTTGGATGGGGACAGAGGCAGGTGAATCTCCGTGAGTTCCAGGCCAGGGTGGTCTATACAGAAGTTCCAGGACAGCCTGGTCTAAAAAATCACCAGCAAAGAAAACATCAGGGAGGACCTTGAGAAGATGCAACGGGTGAAAATTTCAGCAAAACGGAAAGGACAAACCCTAGAGAGCTGCTGTGCCATGTGGCTACTGTAGCTGAGAGGAGACACCGTCTTAAGCAAGGGGCTGGGAAGTCACAGTTATTCTAGGTTGAGCAGCCTCCACATCCGAGCGGGGCTGCTTAGGGGAAACATGGCGCGGTGTGAGAGATGGCTAAGTCGGTGAAAAATCCTTACCATGGAATCCTGTGACCCCCAGCTTCCACCACCTTCTCCAGGGTCTCACTGTGGACTCACTAAGTAGCCTAGGCTGGCCTCAAACTCAGAGAGACCTACCTTCCTCTGCCTCCCAAATGCTGGGGTCCCAGCTTCTTTAGCATCCTTATAGCAAGATAGGAGATAGAGACAGGAGAATCATCTGGAAGCTCGTGGGGCCAGCTGGCCTGGAGTATGGAGCAGCAGGAGCAAGACAGTCCTGCCTCAACCAGGCGGAAGGCGAGGACCCATGTCTGAGGCTGTTTTCTGACCCCCATACTCAAAGGTAGCACACACGTGTACACACACACACTCATGTACACACAAACACACACACACATTCACACATAAACATGTGCTCACACAATGTGCTTGCACACATCCACACACAAACAGGAACACATGCACACACATTCACTAACACACACAGGCGTGCTCAGACATGTACACACAAAACATTTGCATACACATGCACAGTACACACATACCACACACACCCACACACTCCCACATAGGCTCCCACTCATACATACGCACAAACATGTACACATATGCATGCACACGTACACTCTAAACGCGGAAGGAATCCTAGAGCTGGAGGAATGTGGAAAGTTCCTGCAGAATCCGGTTCTCCTTGAAGTTCGTGTGAGCATACGTGTGAGCCTTGCTTCAGCCAGCACCCTCTTTCTGCGAAGCTTGATTGACAGGATCCAGAGTGACGTAGGATCTGATTCTGTGCTTACCTCTGAGGGATGCCTTGATTAGGTTGGCCTATGGTCATGCTTGTGAGGGGCAGTATTAGGCTCACTGAGATGGGGAGACCCACCCTGAATGTGGGTGCATCAGGCGGAAGTTCTGGACCGGAGATTTTCCAGGTCTCCTCTTATACTCCTCTGGAAGGCCATTATCTTCATCCCAGCCTGCATCACAATTCTGGCTTTGGTATGTGTCTCCTGGCTCTGGCTGTTTGTATTCAACAGCAAGGGGACAGGTTATCCCCCACCCCCAGGAGTGGGTGCCAGGAGTTTCAGCATCGTTCATATGTGATGACCAGGACCAGTGCTGCTCATGGAGCACACGTGGCCCCAGACACCGTTTGCTGGGGACTTACCAGTTCCTGGACTCGTTGCTGTAAGAAAATGCTTTGACAAGGCCTGGAGAGATGGCTCAGCAGGTAAACGCACTTGCCACCAAGCTTGACAACCCGTGTTCGATCCCTGAAATCCACACAATGGGAGCAGAAAGCCTGCACCAGCCCGGTTTCCATACCTGTGTCCTCTGCTCCCATGAAAAATGCAATTAAAAATACCCGACAGAGCAACTTAAAGAAGGGTTTTATTGGCTCACAGTTTGAGGGTGCAGTCCATCACAATGGGGGTGTCAAAGAAGACAATAAGGATGCCTGTGCTCAGCTCACCTTCTGCATTTCATTCAGTCCAGGTCCCTCAGGCCAGGAAATTGTGCCACTCATATTTTGCATGGTTCTTGTCACTTTAATTAACCTGATCATCCAGAGGCTAACCCAACCTAGGTTATCCCTCACAGGTGTGTAAGGAGGCCCAGGTGATTCTAGATCCTGTCAAGATGACAATCAATATGAACCACCTCATGTCCTTAGGGGTAGAATTGACCATTGCCCCATTCTTCTCCAGAGAGGAAACTGATTGATGCTTAGCCAAGTGTAGTAGAACTCAGAAGACTGAGGCAGGAGGATGATGAGTTTGAGGCCAGTCTCAGTTATGAAGTGAGTTCCAGGCCAGCCTGGGCTACCTAGTGAGACCCATTTTCAAAAGAGCCAGGGGTTGCAGTTGTGCTCAGTGGTAGAGCTCTGGCCAAGCACTCCTGCCACCACTTCAGGTGTGGAGTGTACCAGCTATTACCATCATCCTTAGAAACAGCCGTGATGACTCCATGAGGGACCTTGGAGATGGGGCCGACCGGCATTCCCTCACAGCAGGGGGCGAATGTGATCAGAGTACATTAAGATAGGTATGAAAATGTCATCATCAAACCCATTATTATGCATGGTTGATATATGTTAACAAAACATTTAAAATTCTGCATTCCTATCACAGAGGACCTTCAGCTACAGCTTGGGTTTGTGCAACAAGGGATTGTCACTGCTGGTGCTGTGGTGACAGCTGGCAGGAGCTTCTCCTACTGGGGAGGATGCTAAGGAGACCTGCAGAGATGTGCAGATGGGATGCAGGGTGAGCCCGACTCTAGGTCATCATACCGTCCCCTCAGGGCTCAGTCGCTCCCTCCAGAGCCTTCCTGACAGCTGTGCCCCAGCCACATGTGGTCCTGAAGGTGCTAGAGCACATAGAAGCTAATTTTATCACTATGGGGACGCTGTCATCCATTCAAGGGTGAGATGTGTTGCTGGGGAGGATGCTTTGGGGTCACCTGCACTCCTGAAAGTCACCCTCCTCACTCATTGTTTTATAACTAAGCCCCATAAACTCGTTAGCTCAGCAAGCGGGGTGTGGGTGGAACTGCCGTTTTGACCTGTCATTGCTGCCCTATCTGGGGTGAGTAGATGTTTGTTTACGAGATCCAGGAGAAGTTCATGCAATGATGTAAAAAAAAGTGAGGCTCAGTGTAAACTGAAGTTTCTCGGTCCTGCCTGGTCCCTTCTTTTTTAAAAATTATTTTTTTACTTGTTACAGAAGAGCTAATTTATAAAATAAGCTAGAAACACACATACTCAATGTAAATCCCAAATGAAACCCAGCTTACTAAATACTTGAGCTATAAGGATGATAATAAAAGGACTTTCAGTTCAATTACATTTACAGTGATATCTTGACAGTCCATTCCATTGTAATCTGTACACAATTTCAAATTGTTGAGTTTGGGGTTTTAATTTTTTAAAAAAGAGAACCTTGCAGTCCCTCCTCTTTCTCGACAGTTGGACACCTGGAGCTCCACCTGGGGCCTGGCTGAGGATCTCTGCATTCACTTCCATCAGTTATTGGATGAGAGTTCCAAGACAACTGTTAGGGTGTTTAGTCATCTGATCACCAGACTAGGTCAGATCAGGCTTTCTCTCGACCATTGCCAGCTGTCTACAGAGGATATATCATTGTGGATTTCTGGGGACCTCTCCAGCACTCTGCCTATTCCTGTTCTCATGTGGTCTTCATTTATCATGGTCTGTTATTCCTTGTTCTCCCTTTCTGTTCTTGATCCAGCTGGGATCTCCTGCTCCCCTAAGCTTTCTTTCCTTCAAATCTTGCCCTTCATTACTCCCACTGTCGTCTAGGTTGTTCATGTAGATCTCATCCATTTCTCTGTCATTGGATGATCCCTGTGTCTTTCCTAGGGTCCCGTTTTCTAGGTAGCCTCCCTGGAGTTGTGTAGCAGTCTAGTCATCTTTGTTTTACATCTAGTATCCTCCTACGAGTGAGTACAAACCATGTTTGTCCTTCTGAGTCTGGGTTACCTCACTCAGGATGATTTTTTCTAGATCCATCCATTTGCCTGCAAACCTCATAATGTCATTGTTTTTCACTGCTGAGTAGTACTCCATTGTGTATATGTACCATATTTTCTTTATCCATTCTTCAGTTGAAGGGCATCTAGGTTGTTTCCAGGTTCTGGCTATTACAAACAAAGCTGATAAGAACATAGCTGAGCAAATGCCCTTGTGGTATGCTTGAGCATTCCTTGGGTATATGCCCAAGAGTGCTATAGCTGGGTCTTGGGGGAGATGGATTCCCAATTTTCTAAGGAAGCACCATATTGATTTCCAAAATGGCTGTACAAGCTTGCATTCCCACCAGCAGTGGAGGAGTGTTACCCTTGCTCCACACCCTCTCCAGCATAAGCTGTCCTCTGTGTTTTTGATCTTAGCCACTCTGACAGGTGTAAGGTGGTATCTCAGAGTCATTTTGATTTGCATTTCCCGGATAATTAGGGATGTTGAGCAATTCCTTAAATGTCTTTCAGCCATTTGAACTTCCTCTGTGGAGAATTCTCTGTTTAGTTCTATAACCCATTTCTTAATTGGACTGTTGGGAATTTTGATGTCTAATTTCTTGAGTTCTTTATATATTCTGGATATCAGCCCTCTGTCAGATGTGGGGTTGGTGAAAACCTTTTCCCATTCTGTAGGCTGTGGCTTTGTCTTGTTGACTGTGTCCTTTGCTCTACAAAAGCTTCTCAGTTTCAACAGGTCCCATTGATTGACTGTTTCTCTCAGTGTCTGTGCTACTGGTGTTATATTTAGAAAGTGATCTCCGGTGCCAATGCGTTCAAGAGTACTTCCTACTTTCTCTTCTATCAGGTTCAGAGTAACTGGATTTATGTTGAGGTCTTTTGAGCATGAATTGTTGAATCCAAGATTGCAAAAAGCACAGGGACAAATAGCCAATCACATGAATTATGAACCAACAGCTGTGGAGCCCCCAGCTGGATCAGGTCCTCTGGATAAGTGAGACAATTGAATAGCTTGATCTATTTGGGAGGCACTCAGTCTGTGGGACCAGGACCTGTCCTTGGTGCATGAGCTGGCTGTTTGGAACCTTGGGCTTACACAGGGACACATGCTCAGTTTGGAAGGAGGGGACTGGACCTGCCTGTACTGAACCCACCAGGTTTAAATGAATCCCCAGGGGTGTCTTGGTCCTGGAGGAGATGGGAATGGAGGGGAGGGGCTGGGGGAAAGGTGGGGGTGGGGGCGGGAGGGGAGAGGACAGGGTAACCCATGGCTGATGTATAAAATTAAAACACATAATAATAAAAAATAAAATAAAAAGATAACCTTAACCCTCAGATTAAGTAGAAATTTATCGAGGCTAGAGGTGTCAATCTGCTTTTTGTGATAGAGTTCTCTGAGACCTCTTCCACTTTAGACTGCTCCACTGAGTTAATGCCTGTTTCCTTTGTCCTTTCCATGTGACTTTTTTTTTTTTCTGTAGAAATGGAACACTACCACTTGAAGAACAATCCACACTGGTATATAGAAATGTCTCTTGACTCAAAAGTTTAGTACATTGTTCCAGAACCTCTTCTCTTCATCCATGTCCTGACTGGTCTCTTTGTCATTTTCTGAGCAGTTCAGCATCATTAACAGCTCGGGCTGTTTCTTTTGCATCTGATCAGGAGCTGTTCCTGGGGTTCAGTTCTCACCAGTGCTGATGGATATAAATAACTGTTCCTCTCTGGTGTCATACCTGTTGGGATATCTAGTTTCAGATCCTATTGCAGAAAGCAACTAAATGTTGTCACACAAGTTTTTCACAGTTTCATGGAGCTCTAGACTTCCTGCTTTTAACTTTTTTCAGCAGACGTTATCTCCATTAAGTTCCTCCTTCCTCTTGCTTAAGCGCTGTGACCCCTGTTCAGAAAAATGAACTGTGCTGTGTTCAAAGCTTCACACCTTTGTGTGGTCTCCTGAGACACAGTTTCCAGGTTGCTGTTGAATGAATCATACTGCTTACAGATTCTTCAACCAGCTGTGTGCCTTCTTGGATAAAGTGTCTGAGTTCTTGTAATAATCCATCAGAAACAGCAATAATCCTTTCACTGTGAACTGTTGTTTTGTTATTATATCTGTAGACTTCTGCTCTGTATTTCCTTGAATACTGTTCAGTGGTTTCAGGATGTTTTTGCACTTCTTCTGCAAAGCACAGAGTCTCTTTGTCCAACTGTTTATTAGCTGGGAAAGTTCCTGGGAATGGGTTTCCCTCATTGTCTTCAGATCTTCATTTAGGTTTCCTCAAGCTTCTGCGATTGAACAAGGAAGAAACTGTATTTTCCTGGAGTTCAGGTAGATTACAATCCACTGAGAAAACCATGTATTTTTCTTTTTTAAATCTTCTATCTTTTTAGCCATTGTCGATGAAACCCTGAAAACATGCTGCAGTTACCTATTGATGTTCAAGATGGAAACCACACCAGGGGCTAAGATGGTCTTCAGGGAATCGAGAAGGTCAGTCACAAGTGTTCATTCCCAACTTGGCAAGATGTAGCAGTCGCTTTCCTTGTGTCCTGCTTGTCCAGAATGGACAGCATGCCTACTGTCAGCAGCCGAGGCAAGGGCAGTCTTTGCCCAACATGCCATTTTTTTTTTTTCTGCCAAGAAGAAGACAAACTCCATATGGAGTATCTTTGATACCCAACATCCTCTCAGGAGTAGATCAGTGCTGCCAGGAGCAGAGGTTTCTCACTCTCCAGAAAAGTCTAAGTTCTTAAAACATTTTAAATGCCATATTCTGTATGTCTTTGAAGTGTTTGAAGAGTGCCTATCTATTTGAAATATATCTCTGTATGACCTTGAAAACATACCTAACATGACTATAAGCTTGCTATTATAGATGACTATTAATCTGCATTCTTAATTATATATTA
Source organism: Onychomys torridus (assembly GCF_903995425.1). Lineage (NCBI taxonomy): Eukaryota > Metazoa > Chordata > Mammalia > Rodentia > Cricetidae > Onychomys > Onychomys torridus. The sequence goes on from NC_050463.1 coordinate 6,458,968, forward strand.
CATTTAAAAATGAGCTGCATAAACATAATACCCTAAACAAGAGTAGAAATATACATACAGTATAACAAAATTAACTTTAAATTTGTATCAATAAACTAAAATCCATACTGATGTAAAATATGTAAGATTAACAGGTTTTTTTTGGATAAAAGTAGATTTTATCTACTCTTTTCCCTATCATTTCTATATCATATCTCCCTTTCTTCTTTTAGAAAGAGATTGACTATGACCAATAATAATCTTTAACCAAACCCCCTAAACAAAGATAAACATCTGTAATCCAATTTTGGGGGAATATGGGCATAGTATTCTAGGCTACTTCCTGCTGACTGGGGGCACTGGCAACCTTATGGGGATACTGAGTAAACTTAGAATTATAGTTAAATCTTGGCTGTAGTAGTCTGTGAGGGTATATCGTCACAGTTGCCTTGAAGCTATTTTGGATGTTGGATCATCTGGGCCATGGCTGTCATTGGAGACCTTTCAAGGGGTCTTGGTTGATCAAACCATACTAGCCTGGAAGCAATCCAAAGGTTCTCATCTTCTGTGGAAACAAAAGCAGATCCTCTTTTCCAAAGCAACATATCCTTAGATTCAAATTTTGAAGTCAAGATACCTTGTTGTATACCCACCGATGGCTCCAACACATAGCCCCAATCCAGGGGGCCCTGGTCAAGCTAAGCTTTCATAAAACAAACCTAAAAATTGAGAGTCTGAGAAAGGAACAGGTAGGGATGGGGTGGAATCATGAATGGAAGGGAACAGGAGGGGGAAGAGGTACTAATCAGAATGCAATTTTCATGCATATTAAATTGTCCAATAACAGAATTAATCAATAAAAATGTGGAAAAGGTGAAGTTCAGAAAGGTGAGTCATCACCTGTGGACACCTTGAGACTACCAAGAATTGAGATTTGATGACACATCTTGGTGCCATATCTTATTGGCCAGAGTGCCTGGAACATTTCTTATGCCAGGCTATATTCCAGGCATGTAAGCACCAGGAGGTCAAGCTTATTGTATCTCTCTGTGCTGGAGAATCAAAGCTCAGCCCTCGGGCAGCTGTCTAGGGCCTCTACCCCAGAATCACAACTATTGCTCTGGTGTTCTACCATTAAGTAACCAAGTTACCACATGTGAGTGCTGGGATATGATTTGACTGTCCAGCTGTCTGGGGTTGTGTTTATCTCTCAGGGCATCTAAAGAACAAACTCGTGAGCTGGTGATGTACTTTGGTGACGCACATCCTTCTACTCTCTAAACCCTCCCAGATCGACTCCTTCCCAGCTTCATGTCCACCAAGTCTTATTTGCGTTGTCCATGTACTTCTGGGTGTGCAGTCAGCCTGTGAGCCTGGCAAGAACACAGACTCTCATTTCTGCAGAAGCCACTACCTGCTCTCAATCAGGAGTGGGGCTTGTGAATCCCTCCCTCCTTGTGCTGGAAGGCTGACTGGCTTGATCTGGTGCAGGTAACCACAGCTGCTGTGGGTTCATGAGTAATGGGGTCCTGTCATGTGGGAAGACACTGTCTGCTCCAGTCCTTCTAACTTCTGGCTCTCACAGTCTTTGGGACCCCTCTTCTGAGATAGTCCTTGAGTCTTGAGGAGGTGATGTGATATTGTAACAGGGTACCAGACCTTAGTAGGTCCTGAGACCTTAGCACAACTGACTCCATGATGGAAGTGCCATTCAGGCTATAAAGCTCAGAAGTAGACGACACTACTGGCCAAAAATAAAAACAGAGGCCTAATCCTTTCAATTCCATATTTATTGGAAGTCTCTAAATGTACCTTGCTTTTTAGCTCATAGTTCTGCTTCTGGTTAATTGTTCTTGTTAACAGAAATATCTCAACCCAGAACATGGTTTTTTATACTTAAAAGCTCATCCTGAGAAAGGCTCTGGGTTATACTGGGATCCCGAACACTCAGTGTAGTCCCAGGCCAGCCAATAAAGACATTCTATTGGCTTAAGCTCATGTCCCAGCAGTTTTCTCTGGTGAACACCCTGCAGCATTTCTGGAGGTCCCATGAAGATTCCAGAGGCCAGACCTTGAGATGCCAGGGGTCTCGTAGCCCTGCACAGTGAGACAGAGTGCAACAGTCAGAGGACTCTCAGGCGGTGCCCAACTTGAGATGTCTCAGGTCCCCAGGGCTGCCTTTGACCAATCGCTGCCTAACGCTTCAGAGGGGTCTGACACCTCTACCCTAAAAGGGGAACAAATTAGAAAGTCGCCTGGTCTGTCGCCTCCAGAGGTTAAGTCTAGTTGAGGTACCTTCTGTTTGGACACATTGGAGAGGTCAAACATGGCTGCCGAGCCAGTGTCCAAGAACCATGTGACACATCACTGAATCCCTCTGTTCATTCGGGTGTGTGACTGTGTGATGGCCATTGTTGTTTTTACTGTTTCTCTGTGTGTGCATTGTGGGTCTTTCTATGTGTTTCTGTCACTTTTGTTTCCTGGTATTGACCAGTGACTTTCTCTTGTGTGAGACCCTTCCCCACCCTGTCTAAGACTTTTGCCTTCTTCTTTCGGGGACCTGAATCCTTTTGGCTTTGCTAGGTCATCCAGAGAACCCCCAAAACCATCCTCTCCAGGGGCAGGAACACTTGCTTGTTTTATTGCTTGACTCCTGCTCATAGTCAAGGTTGGTCCCTGTGTGTGGGGGGGAAGGAGCCAGGGCTAGTTCAGGCTGCAACCCCTGGCCATCTGAGCAGAATGTGCAGGGGCAGGGGAGGAAATAGTCCCCCAGGTGAGTTTTCTTCCCTCTGCTCTGAGTATGCTCTTAAGCAGCCCTCGGGAAGGGGAAAAGTTTCCTCTGTACTGAGTCTGAAGGAAAAGAGAAAATTCCACTCCTTTCTCTTTCATGTTTTATGTCTTCTTTTCAGTCAATGATCTGAATATTTGGAAAACTCAAAACCCACCATTCTCTGAAAGAAAGAAAAGAAACACGAGAAACAAAACAAAACAACCCACCAACAAGAACAAAAATGCCCTGGGCTGGGCAGGCGATCACTGCCAGACAATGCAGCCTGGACAAAACAGATTTTCCTTTCTGTCCACACTGACCAAGGAGACTTGAAGCAATTTTTTTCTAGGTAGGTCCTTTTTGAAAGGATTAAGGAGAGCTGTTAAAAAAGATTTCCTTTGCACCAACTCAGCACCAGATATTAGAAAAACGTTATAAAAATTAGAAAAATTTAAAGGTGTAAGTAGGTCACAGTTGCTGGAGGTAGCTCGAAAGGTGTTGAGCAACAGAGAACTGACTGGGACAAGAGCTTTTGCCCAGTAAACTGAAAACCACCCTCACCTTCTCTGATGTTGAGATGCAGTGAGATTTACAGACAACATCTCCTAGATGAAAGTTCTGCCTCCAATCAAAGGATACAGTGGATTATCTCTCAGATTGGCATTAAAGATTCCCATGGGGATGGGAAGAAAGCAGCCTCCCAGGATGGGTCAAACACCAGGCTCCTACAATTGTTCAACCAGCTAGTTCAGCTACCCCAACCCAGATTAAACAATATACAGTGTCCTTGGAATAAAATGGGAAATTGAAGTCCATATTGCCTGGTTTGAAGAGACAGGCATCCTGGTGCCTTGCCAATCACCCAGAATATACCTCTCCTGCCCGTGAAGAAACCTGGGCCCTGATTTTCCATGAGTCCAGTTCTTCCAGAGATACAGGTGTGCACTGTCTTGGATCTAAAACGTGCATTCTTCAGCCTCCCATTGGCAGAGGTGAGTCAACCTATCTTTGATCTTAAATAGATCCAGATGGAGGTTACAGTGGGAAACATATCTGGACCAGGTTGCCCCAAAGATTAAAAAAAAATTCTCCAACCCTGTTTGCTGATGATCTTCTGACTTTCCATGAGAGGTTTCCCAGGAAAGTAGATTACAAAAGGGCCACTGATGGACTGCTGCAAGAATTACAAACCTTGGCCTGTAGAATGTGAGCCAAGAAAACTCAACTTGTACACCAGAGGCTACCTATGCTGACTCCAAACACTAAGAGACAGGTTCAAGAGCTCCTGGGTACAGCTGGGTATTGACGCCTCTGGAACCAGTGTTTCTGGAAATGGCAAGGCCTCTATACACCATCACAAAGGAGGCCCTGAGTCCCTAATGTGGACTGAGACTAAAAACACCTGTGCCTTCTGCTCCAGCCCTAGTACATCCAGATGTGCCCAAACCTTTCATCCGTTTGCTCATAAAATGAAAGACAAAAGAGGTTTTAACCCAAACTTTGGGGCCTTGGAAATGCCCTGTCCAAATGATTGGACCCTGTCTAAGAGGTGTGGTGGCTGCTGCTAGTCTAATGAAAAACAAACAAGCAAACTCTGGGTCAGGATCTTATACTCATAGTGACCCACGATGCAGTTGAGGTCCTCCTCCTCCGAGGAGCACCACAACACTGACTGCCTAACACCTGTATGACCCAGTACCAGACCCTACCCCTGGACCACCCTCGAGTCCAGTTTGAGAAACTCAGCACCATCAACCCTGCTACCCTTTTGCCTGGTGATGATCTGTCATGATTTGAAAGATGAAACCAGGCATGTAGAAGTTACAGTGGTTACTGCAACTGAAGTGATTTGGGCCCATGCCAGGTACCCCAGCTCAGAGACTAAAACTGATTGATCTGACCCAGACTCTCAGGTGGGGACAAGGAAAGTCCCTCACCATATACAGGGATAGTCACTATGCTTATACTGTCAGGCATGTCCACAGTATGATCTATAGAGTAAGAGGATTCTCGTGGGAAAAAGGACATTGAAAAATCTTGGCTCTTCTGGAAGCTATTTGGCTTCCCCTATAAGTTGCTGTCCTCCACTGCTGGGTTCTGAGTTGGCTGCCCAACATAAGACCCTAAGGCCAGCGGGGCCTATTGATATTCCTATGACATACCATGACCCATTATTGCCTGAGACTCCATGGTAAAGAAGAAACACACAGCTCAATCCCACAGGTTGCTGGAGGACACCAGAGGGAAGATCATTCTCCCAGAAACAATTGGCAGAAATGTTGGTAACTGACCTTCACCAGGCTACTCATCTGTGTAGTGGATAGCCATCCCAGCATTGGCCTGGAAGTTCCAACCCCCATTGAGGCTTCAGTAATGATCACGCCCACAAGGCGGGGCAAAGGAGGGAGCGGAAGACGGAGGATCAAGAGGAGGTGGCTCTCTTGGTTCCGGGACCCTGGATGCTGGAGGTAGACCAGCAGAGTTCTCCAGAGAACACCGCCGGACTGCGCTATAACCTTTTCCAGACCCTACAACCTACCCCTTCATTGTAAGTTACCCCACAAAATAAACCTCCCTTTTAACTATGTGGAGTGGCCTTAATAATTTCACCAATACATCTGAGGTTCACAAAACTTTCTGAGTTTCTAAGAAAAAGGTACATTATACCTAGACTGGACAGCCCTAGCAATGGATGTTTCAGTCAGATGCCAGGTTTTGTGCTCAAATAAATCCAAAGCAGAGAGCCCTTACCCAGAATTGCATCCATACAAGAGAGCAAGACCCCCAAGAACTCTTGGAACATGACTTCACCAAGATCCACCTTGCCCAGGAAGGATAAAAGTACTTGCTAGTTTTCATAGATACCTTTTCCAGGTCAGTAAAAGTGTTTCCCCACTTAGAATAAAATCTCCTCTGGGAACTGGTCCCCTGATTTAGCCTCCCCCTAGCAATGGGATCCAACAATGGCCTGGATTTCATAGCCATTTAATTCAACTGATTACTAAATCTTTTTTTTTTTTTTCCTGAGACAGGGTTTCTGCATAGTTTTGGTGCCTTTCCTGGATCTTGCTCTGTAGACCAGGCTGGCCTCGAAACTCACAGAAATCTGCCTGGCTCTGCCTCCTGAGTGCTGGGGTTAAAGGAGAGCACCACTGCTGCCTGGCTTAATTGCTAAATTTTTTACACATAGATTTGAAAACTTCACTGTGCTCATAGACCTCAGTGTTCTGGGCAGGTAAAAAGAATAAACAGGACATTAAAATAAACTCTAACAAAACCCTCATTAGTAAAATTAATGGTCCTTAGGACCAACTGCACCTCTTTAGAGCAGGATGAGTCCACAATTTGACGCATTCACTAAGACCAGTGGGGAATGTAACAGGTCTGGACCTTAGTACCGACTCCATGTTGGAAGTGCCAATCAGCCTGTAAACATAGACAGTACCACATGCCAAAAAGTAAAAACAAAGGCCTAATCCATCAAAGTTCATATAGTTCTGGGAAAGTCTCTAAATGACTAACCTTGCTTTTGGCTTCTGTAGTTCTGCTTCTGGCTAACTGCTCTTGTTAACGGAAGTATGTCAACCAAGCCATGAAAAAGGCTCGGGGCTACATTGGGACATCAAACACCCAGTGTAGTCGGCGGCCAGTTAATAAACTTTCTGTTGGTTTAAACCCATGTCTGAGCAGTCTTCTCTGGCAAATACCCAAACAACAGTATAGCTCACATTTATCTACTGACACTTTTTCTGCACTTTGACCAGTTGTGAGTTTCTGTGTTAACCGCTGTGCACTATACAAATGCACTTCTCTGATGGGGTCTGAGAGCTGCCAATCATAATGGTGTCACCAGTGAGAACTGCCTACCACACAAGCAGGTTGATGCTGCTGAAGCTTTCAAGTGGTGATCACATCAGATTAAAATGTGTTTCTTAGAAGATACTGTGATTAATAATGAGTCTCATCATGATGTAGTCTGAGCATATTCACACCCCTTGTTGTGAACACATCTCTCCTGCTTATTCTAGCTAATCCCCTCCTCTTCCTGGGAGTCCTCCTCCTCTTCCCACTGAGTCCCCCTTCTATTTTCATGCCTTCTTTGGTGACCTAGTGAATTTCACTGGAGTTGCTGGCATTTGAGTGGGTACAGGATTGGACACCTTTACCGGTGGCCACACAACTTAACAAAAATGTCTCTCTTTCCTCCACCAACCATTAATTGCCAATATAACCTCAATATAATGTTCTGAGCACTCTCCACAGCTACCACTAGCTGTGTCTAGATTCTCAGGGAGGGGTGGTGGTGCCTTGGGAGCTCTCCCCCTAGCCAATGTTGATGGGTTTAATTCTGCACAGTCTTGCCCATGTGGCCACAGCTTCTGTGAATTTGTAAATGTTATTGTCACGCCATGCCTGAAATACAGCGTTGCCCAGTACTCCACCCCATCCTGAAACTCTCGCTTTCTTTCCACTCCTTCTTCCATGACACTTCCCTGAACCTTGGGGGTGTGATGCTTATGTCCTCTTTAGGACTGAGTGGGCATCTGACAGTCAGTTATGTGACCTGTTATGAGCATCTACACTGCCTAATGAAAAAAAAAAAACAAAAAACTTCTCAGGATGTCAAAGTACTGACCCAAAGCAAAAGGAGAGATTTTGCACTTCAGAACAAAGGAAGTGTATAAACAGCAACAATAAAACAAAACAACAACCCCCCCTAAACCAACCAACCAACCAACCAACCAACCAACCAACCAATCAACCAACCAACCAACCAACCAACCAACCAACCAACCAAACAACCAACCAAAAAGCCTCCATAAACTGAGTGTTCACTCCAAGAGCTAGACTCTGAACTTGCATTTCTTTGGTAGTTTGTATCTAATGCTGCCCTTGTTTGATCATATCTGTGATCCATAACTGACCAGTACACACTAGCCTGATGTTCCACAGGCTGTTTTATTAGTGATGGAACTGTGTCAACTGGAACCAACCACCTGCTTGTGGGGCCCAGGCTCAGAGTGTCATCATGCTGGAAACCCCAAGATCAAACTGTCCTGGAAGACTGACAGCAGTGGAAACATGGACATCCCTCAGGGGCACTCTGGGGAGTGTGCTCTCTGATGTTCCAGACAAACTAAAGTCATCTGAGGGGAGGGATCCTCAACTGAGAAAATGCTTTGATAAGATCTGATTATAGCCCACTGTAGGTGGTGCCATCCCTGGGCTGGTGGTCCTGGGTTCTATAAGAAAGCAGACTGAACAAGCCATGAGGAGCAAGCCAGTAAGCAGCACCCTCCATGGCCTCTGCATCAGCTTCTGCCTCCAGGTTCCTGCCTGTGTGAGTTCCTGTCTTGACTTCCTTTGATGATGAACAGTGATGTGCAACTGTAAGCCAAATAAATGGTTTCTTCCCCAGCTTGCTTTGGTCATGGTGTTTTCCTTGCAGCAGTGATGACCCTGGGTAAGATGGATGCTTCCACAGCTCTGCCTCCCAGAGAGCACTCATTCCTGGCTCTTTTATTTGCCTTTTCTCACTGCCCCTGAATTGGTCTATTGTTGGGTCATCTTTTCTGACAAGCTACTTTGACCAGGATCTTTGTGTTAGGGCCCGCAACTAGGGGACCCCAGCTAACACATACTTGGCTTCTGCATTTCTGAGGTGGTGTTTGCACACATGCTGGGGCCTGGGGATGGGCCTGGAGTGGTTGCTATGGCACACGTGGGGGGCAATCAGAGTATGGTGGTGTGTTTTGTATGTGTATTGTGTGTTGTGGTGTGGTATGTGTGTGTTGTGTGTGTATGGTGTGTGTTGTGGGTGTGTTGGTGGTGGTGTGTTGGGTATGTGTATGGTGGTGTGGTATCTGTGTGGTGTGGTGGTATGTTGTATGTGGTGTTGTGGTGGTGTGAGTGTTATGTGTGGTGTTGGTGTGGTGAGGTGTATGGTCCTTCTGTGTGTGTGTGGTACTTGTGTGTACGTGTGTGTGTGTGTGGTGTGTGTGTGTGTGTGTGTGTGTTTGTGATGTGTGGTGTGTGTATTCCTGTGAGGTTGATATAAATAACAGAATAGCATTTTCTTGGGCAGCAAGCCTATGGATCATGGTGCCTGCTGCAGTGCATGCTGTGAGATGCGCTTTACTGTGGGCAGCGCAGTGGTTCACTCGGCTGATGCGATGGAAGGAGGGGACAAGAGATGGGAGATAAATGGTGGTGCCTGAAGAAAGAATGAACGGAAGGGGAGGAGGGAAGATGGTGAGAGATGGGAGAGGAGGGCAGCCGGAGGTCAGGGAGGAGGAGAGGGAGAAATGTACGCACCCCCCAGACTTAAGGGAGAAATGAGGGGATGCAAGGATGTCCACCTCTGATGGTGGCAACCAGCAGAAAGCTGCTGGGGCTCCTCGAGCTGGTTGAGCAACCCTGGCTCCACCCCTTCCCTTCTCCACAAAGCAAGCTTGAAAGGGAAGGCTCTCTTCACGAATGACTGCCACAGTAGGATGTGGGGCTTCTGGCTGCTCCTCTTCTGGGGTGAGTGTCAAAGTTGAATGGGGGCAAGGCAGGGATCGGTGAGGTGTCGGCTGGAAATGGATGTCCTGGAGAAGGCTCAGCCTTGGAGGGGTCCGGCCTACAGACTGCTGTCCCAGGTCTGTTGCACACAGCAACGCCCTAACCTTGGAGACCTTTGACAAGATTCCTCGACTCAGGGAGGCCCATCCACCAGGGTGGATCTTGCCGGGCGGCTGTTCATATTGGTAATGTGTGTGTTTGTGAGCTGTCTCAGTTCTAGCCAGAAGGCAGCACTGAGGAAAGACACGGGGTTCCTGTGTGTGCGTCCAGGTCCCCCAGGATGGTGCAAGGCCAACAGAAACCCACACAGCGATGGCAACCGTTCCGTTACCATTGCACAGCACTTCGTCTTCACAAAGCCCTTATCAGCCTCATCTTGCAGAGCAGAAACAGGGGCGTGAAGGAGGTGACTTGCTGGGCTTGGGCAATAGCTTAGTGTGTAAAGTACCTGCTGTGCAGCTGAAGATCTGAGTTGTTTTTTCGAGACAGTTTCTCTGTGTAGCCTTGGCTGACCTGGAACTCTCTCTGTAGACCAGGCTGGCCTCAAACTCACAGAGATCCACCTGCCTTTGCCTCCTGATTAAAGGCATGCACCACCACTACTGGGGAAATAGAGACCTGGTTCTTGATGGTTAGCCAGCCTAGCCTACTTGGTGGAATCCAGGCCAGTGAGAGAACCTGTCTCTAAACAATTAAGGTGGATGGCACCTGAGAAAAGATGTTTGAGGGCATCTTCTGGTTTCCTATGTGCCTGTAACACACACACACACCACACACACACAACACCACACACACACACACCCCACATGCAATTGCACACACACAACGCACATGCATACTCACAAATACAAAAAGAAATACTTTGGGACAAGACTTAGCTAATGAGGGGCGGAACTAGAATGTAAAATCAGTCCAGCCCTGGTCTTGTTCAAGATGGGTAAATAATTCCAGGTGAGTGTGAATTCTTTGAGAAATTGGCTGTGGCTGGGGTTATGCAGTGGGGAGTCAGGGAAGACACGTCCTCTGCTGGGACCGGACCAGAGGTGGTGTGGGGGTCTGCAGCTTCCCTTACTGGCTCCTGCTGCTTTTGTTTCAGGCACCAGGGTGTCTTAGGGTGTGATCTTCCACTTCCCTGGTTTTCTTGCATGTTTGCAAAATTTTTTTTGGTTGGTTTAAATTTAAAGATGGAGATACAAATTTCCCTGCTTTACGAGATGAAGAGAAACTGAGTCATGGAGAGTTGAAATAAACTTTTTCTCAGTGCATAAAGTGTTTATTGGTGAAGACATAATTAAAAACCAGCCAACATATTAAGAATTGTGTGTATGTGTATGTGCACATGTGTGTGCCACACATGACTCTAGAGGTCATAACTTTTACCTGCCAAGAAAGAGTCTCCCCCTGTACACCCAGCTCCTAGAAGGCTCTAGGGCTTCTGGGGATTGTGTAGTTTTGGCCTCAAATCTTGCTGTAGCATGCTGCTATTATAGACATGCATGAGGGCTAATTTACCATGCTTTCTGAAGATCTGAAATCAGCTCCTGTGCTTGCATGGTCAATGTTCTACCCACTGTCTGGATGGGCCATCTGTCTAATCGAATGTCTCTCTAACAGCTCTCTCTATTAATTATCTGTCTATTTATGTATACATGTGTGTAATATGTATGGATCTATCATCTATCATCTATCTATCTATCTATCTGTCTGTCTGTCTGTCTGTCTGTCTATCTATCATCATCATCATCATCATCTATCCATCCATATCTATCTAATCCGTCTACCATCTATCAATTATCTATCTCTCACCTACTTATCTCGATCATCTATCTATCTTTCTATATATCTATTTTCATAGCATTCATAAAGCTGCAGGCTTCTTCCTTAGCACTGCATAAGCTGTGTTGGTACACACTTTCAATCTCAGACAGATAATAAATATAAAGAGCTGTTAGAGAGACATTAGGCTAGACAGACGCCCATCCAGGGAGGTAGAGGGAGGAGGATGGAAGGTTGAAGGTAAATCTTCAGCTACATAGTGAGTTTGAGACCAGCCTTGGCTACAAGAGGCTCTAGCTAAGAAAAAAGACTATGACAATGATTACTCTCATGGCATTGATAATGACAGTGATGAAGCATAGAGATGATCACAGTAACCGCACAGATGGTGGTGATGGTGACCACACAGGTGGTGATGATGGTGACCACACAGGTGGTGATGATGGTGACCACACAGGTGATGATGGTGACCACACAGGTGGTGATGATGGTGACCACACAGGTGGTGATGATGGTGACCACACAGGTGGTGATGATGGTGACCACACAGGTGGTGATGAATGGTGACCACACAGATGGTGATGATGGTGACCACACAGGTGATGATGATGGTGACCACACAGGTGGTGATGATGGTGACCACACAGGTGGTGATGATGGTGACCACACAGGTGATGATGATGGTGACCACACAGGTGGTGATGATGACCACACAGGTGGTGATGATGGTGACCACACAGGTGGTGATGATGGTGACCACACAGGTGGTGATGATGGTGACCACACAGGTGATGATGATGGTGACCACACAGGTGGTGATGATGGTGACCACACAGGTGGTGATGATGATGACCACACAGGTGGTGATGATGGTGACCACACAGGTGATGATGGTGACGCACACAGGTGGTTGGTGATGGTGAATCCACACCAGGTGATGATGGTGACCACAAGGTGGTGATATGGTGACGCACACAGGTGGTGATTGATGGTGACCACACAGTGATGATGATGGTGACCACACAGGTGGTGATGATGGTGACCACACAGGTGG